>NC_056739.1:626798368-626938368 GCF_019279795.1 Protopterus annectens
CCCTGGTGGGCTAAGTGCACTTCAGCATTTGTCCACTAGATGGCATCCCCTCTACACTTTTATTGACTTTAATTCACTCACTTCTTGTATTCTCTTAAGTTCTACATTAATTTCTCATTTTCTCTCCTATAACTTATAGCCCACTCTACCTATTACATCCAGGTCTCCTCTACTTACCGTTCTACAACTTACCCTCCTGCAAACAATGCTCCACTGATTGGCTCTCGATCTTCTCCTGCCCTCCTGCGTTCGCTTCCGTGATATCTTGCTGTGCTGCATTGCTTCTTCTCCCTCTCTCTCTTCCTCTTATCCATTCTTATAATCCTGCCTGTGACTCTGCTTTTCCGCTTTTCACTACGTTGCATTTCTCACTCCTCCCTTCCCTCTCTCCCTCTCTCTCTCGCTTTCTCCTCCTGTTATCTAATTTAGTATCCTGCTCATGATATCTCTATCTTTTACCACCTAGCCCTACTCTGGATCTCTCTCCCCACTCCCTGGATTGCTCCATCCATTTAGAAACTGTCTGCGTGTCAAAATTACAGCCCTTCCGGTCTGTTCCTGCCAGCACACATCCCTGCTCCACCCCCTCTTCCCATACATCCTCCTGGAAGCGATAAAACCCCTCTTAACCTTTGGGCGCCATCTTTAAACCTCGCCCGTTCTCGGCTGCTGTGCGTTCTTGGCTAAGAGTGTGCTCTTACAGTAAGTAAAACTTGCTTGTACATTGTAGCGTTGTTATCGGGAATGTCCCTTCTTTAACGCACTGAAGACTACAATAGGTGTGCTAGGCCAGAATACTTTTTGTGAAAGCCATTAACTGTTGTTTTAAGGAGTGTACTGCATAATATAGTCTATACACGCTGTGGAGTTTATTAGTTAAATGTTTTTGGTTAACGCCAACTTCCACATGCATTTCGCTAGCTTCTCATGTGCTTAGGTAGTCGCTGCTGTAAGGTACAATCTACTGTGACATTGCCCTGCCTATTTTGGTAGTGTCTATTTGTAAAATTGATTGCTAAAAAAGTTTTTATACCCATTTAAATGATTGCTGCTTATATGGTAATGCCTATTGGAATAGCTGAGTTGAACTGTATTGTGTCTTGGTTTTAAATGTCGTGGAGTTTACTAGTTAAAAGTTTTTGTAAAATGCCAACGTTCACGTGCATGTGCTATCTTCTCATGTGCCTAGCTAGTCGCTGTTGTAGGGTGCACTGAATTGCAACATTGTCCTGCCTATTTTGGTAGTGCCTATTTGGACAACTGTTTTCTTTTATAAGTTTTGGTACTGCTATAAGTGAGCGCTGCCTAAATGGTAGTTCCTATTGATAAAACTGAGTGTCTGAGATGATGTTGAACTCTTTTAAATGTTGTTGGTAGTGCCTATTTGTAAACCCGTTTGTTTAATTAGGTTTTGTACTGATTTAAACAAGCACTGCCTATTTGTTAGTGTCTACTGGTAAAGTGGGTGTTTGAGACGCTTTTGTACTATTTTAAATGTACTCTGCTAACACCAACTCCCTTACATTATAAACCTATACTAGCAACCCTTGTATATCTATCTGTCTGCATTAGTAACACGGTCGCTTAACTAGGACTATACATTACTAATCTATATTAAAAACCCTTGCCTAACAATTGGCCCTCATTTGTAATCTTGTTAAACGAACACAATACCTTCCTCTGTGAATGTATTTTTTTTAATTAAGAGTGTAGTTGCTTATATTTGTCCGGGTTAATTCTCAACAGTTGCCTTTAATTAATACAATCCATCAGGCAAGGGGATTACTTTTTAACTCATTATTATTGCAATTTGTTGAATTTTGCTTTTAACTCATGCTTGATATCTACCTTCTAACACTACTAGGAGATAAGGTGTTTTTATTATATTACTAAACTATTTCTCTCTCAACTTTTTCTCCTGTTCTCCAGCTTTTTTGCCCTGCATTCCCCTTGGGACTTCGCCTGGGTGGACACCTAGACCTAACTAAAGTAACTAAACTCATCCAATTGCTCAAGCAATAATAACTACTCTGCTGCCTCAACCCCCTTTCTGGAAATTGAACCAAGAGTCTCCCAGAAGAACATAAGGAAGTATGTGCATCTGCTGCAAACTTTAAACTACTGTATTTCTTAAACCCTGCTTGCTATCTCAGTACGCTCCCTGCCAGGAAAGCCAGCAGTCTAAACCCCTCTTATTTCTGTCTCTCTGTTCTCGTCCTCATATAGCTCCCTGAGTTACACTAGCTCCCTTCTCCCTTCAGTCCAATTTAGTCCAGAGACTGCCCTGGTGGGCTAAGTGCACTTCAGCATTTGTCCACTAGATGGCATCCCCTCTACACTTTTATTGACTTTAATTCACTCACTTCTTGTATTCTCTTAAGTTCTACATTAATTTCTCACTTTCTCTCCTATAACTTATAGCCCACTCTACCTATTAGATCCAGGTCTCCTCTACTTATCCTTCTACAACTTACCCTCCTGCAAACAATGCTCCACTGATTGGCTCTCGATCTTCTCCTGGTTTCTTCCCACTCCGTTTGCCCTTCGGGCTCACTCTGCTCCCCTACCCTGCCCCCAAATCTCACCCACCCCTAACACCTCTACCTATATCCCTCTTGTAACCACACCCACTTCCATTCTACACCAATCAGTCTCCAATACTCTAGAAACACCCTTTACCTTCTCCCACCCAAATTAAACTTCATTCAACTCTCCAAGAATATCTCACCTAGACTATAGGTCTCCATTCTCCCTCTAACACCCACTCCCAAACCTCACCCCCTCCAACCCTACATAACTCTATACTTCCTCACTACTAATCAGGCATTTACCAGCTTCTCTTTATAAAATAATCTCTTATATACATATATAATACAACTACAACATTACACCACTAAGCAACCTTATTCAACATGCTCTTAAAAACCTTCATCCATCTCCATTTTACTAATACTACTTCTTAAATTTTCCTATCTTCACTACCTCACCCAACCCATTACTTCCTACCATTCACAATTCTTTCATGTAACCAACCACCTTAATTCCCCTCTCTCACACTCACACTCACCTATTTCTCCCCATCTATATCCTATAAAAAAACCTCCTATTTTTCCCATACAAACTCATCACCTCTCAAAAACACTCTATCCCCATAGCAACCAGTAACTCCTTCAGAATCACAATAGAACCCAATTTTTTTACTAAACTGTTCAATTACCTCTCTAACCCAATCCTTCATCTGATTACCAATCTTTTATCAGGTGATATCCATCCCAAACCTGGTCCCCCCACCTCAACCACTGTACATAAGTCGATATTACTTACTTCTTTAAACTCCCAAAGTATAGTTAACAAAGTCCCAACCCTCCACGCCTGGCTCATGCATAATAAACCTGACATCCTATCTATATCAGAAACATGGTTAAAACCCTATATAAAAGACTCTGAAATAATACCACCTAACTATTCTATCATTAGAAAAGACAGGTCCCACAAAAAAGGTGGAGGAGTAGCTCTCCTATACTCATCCTCCTCGTTAGTTTCCCCTTCAGCAAATCTATTCCACACTTTAACAACGCCAAACTACTCCTCACTCTGCTTCAAGTAAACAAACACAAACACATATGTCTAGCATCCCTCTACATCCCCCCAGGGGATAATATTTCCACGCTTGAAGATATCCTCTCCTGGCTCTCCAATAACATTAGCAATGAAACCATAATCTTAGGAGATGTGAACATTAACTGGGCCTCCATTCAGTCTCCAACTAACTCTCTTAACATCAACCTCTACAATTTTTCCCAGCTAATCAACTCTGTAACACGCACCTCAAAAAAACTCTCTAGCGGCATTATTCTAGACTGGATTCTAGTCTCACATCCCCACTATTTTTCTGACAGTGGCACTCTTCCCGACCCCCTAAGTGACCACATACCCATCTTCACTCACCGACTCCCCTCAATCCCATATAACACCCATAATTATATTACTACCCATAACCATAAAAACTTTAACCCAACAACCTTTTCAAACTCTCTAAAAGCAATAAACTGGAATTGTCTAAAAACATTATCTTTAGATAACGCAGTTGCCCACTTCAGCTCAACATTCTTAAAACTACTAGACTCTCATGCTCCTTTAAGGACAAAGAGAATAAAAACTAAATCCGCCCCTTGGCTTACCAGAAACATGCTAGCAACCATGTGCCATAGAGATAAAGCCTGGGCACTCTATCAGAAAAACAAGACCCCCCCCACTCCACAATGAATACAAAACACTTTGAAATAAAGTAAAAAAGCTTATCATCTCTGATCGACGAAATTACTTCTCTACACTCCAAAACAATAATAAAACAAACCCTCAGAAATTCTGGAAAGGTATCTGTACTCTCCTTAACCCCAGCAAACCACACCCCCCCACCCCAGACCCAAATGCTCCTGAATTAGACTTAGTTATCCAATTTAACTCTTTTTTCATTGAATCCATTGCCAAATTAACCTCCTCATTCTCTAGTACCACCTCATTCTCTAATACACCCCCACCCTCCCCTACCAACAATCTACCCTGCACTGCTACTCCTCCCTCATTCCCATCTACTAACTCTCTACCCTCTACCTCTTCTCCTACTCTAACTTCCACATCATCTTCACCACCCTCTAATACTCCCTCTCCCCACTCTCCTCTATTCTCATTAAAACCTATACCTACTTCTACTATAAAGAAACTCCTTCTGAAATTGAAGCCATGCACTAACGCACCTGATAACATTCCTTCTTACTTTCTCAGCATAGCTGCTGAAGCAATTGCCTATCCCATAAGCATTTTAATCAACCGCTCCATCCAAGAATGTACAGTACCCCAAATCTGGAAACAGGCCTTTATCATACCTTTACATAAAGGTGGCAACAATAACAATGTTACTAACTTCCGACCCATTGCTATCCTGTCTCCCATTTCAAAACTTCTAGAAAAGTGTGTCCAACTTCAACTCCTACCACATCTCTTAGATAATAACCTTCTAACTCCCACACAACATGGATTCAGACCAAATCACAGCACCATGACAGCCCTCCTCTCCTTTCTTGAAACTGTAAATAAAGCTTGTGACTCTGGCCTAATTGTTTCTACCCTACTACTTGACCTCTCTAAGGCCTTTGACACTATCTCACACAGCCTGCTCTTAACTAAACTCTCAAAACTTAACCTATCTCTCTCCTCTTTGAACTGGTTCTCCAGCTACTTATCCAATAGATACCAAGCAGTAAAATGGAAAAAGGCAACCTCCTCATTTCTTAATACCCCCACTGGAGTCCCCCAAGGCTCCATACTAGGTCCCCTTCTCTTCAACATATTTATAAATGATTTCCGCAAATCTATCCCATTCTCAAACATCATCCAATATGCAGATGATTCTACCATTATCTGCTCTGCCACATCTACCCCCATACTCCTAAAGCTTATGCAAGATGCTTTTTTAATCACTGAGCAATGGATGAAAATAAACCACCTAGCACTCAATGCTTCCAAAACTAAATTAATGGTATTTACCCCCTCTAAAGTCACTTCTTTCGATATAAACACATTCTCGATTACTAGTCAAAATAACTCACTTCTGGAACTGGCGTCAGAAGCCAAGTTACTTGGGGCCCACATTGACAGCCAGCTTAATTTCAACTCCCATCTACAATTAAATATCACAAAACCCATCAAAAACTAGGTATGCTCTACCGACAAAATCAGTACCTTACACCCACCACTAAAATCACTCTCTCTACTTCCTTTCTTATCCCCTCCCTTCTCTATGGAGCTCCACTCCTAACTAATTTTCAGTCCTCTCTAAAAAAATAACTTTCCTCTTGCTACAACAAAATCGCCAAGTTCGCTAACAGCCATAAGTCCTCCACCCACCACTGTTCCTCTTTCCAAAAACTAAAATGGCTAGAACTACCCAATCATCTCACCTATTCTCAGCTAACTCTTGCCCACAAGCTCATTTTCAACCCCTCTCTCTGTCCCTCCCTGTCTTCTGCCTTTAAGATGCACCTACCTGATAGAGTATTAAGGTCAAACAATCAAAATCTATTAGAAGTGCACAAACCAACTCGTCCCCCAGGCAAAAACCTACTATCCTATAACTTAGCTTGCTTTTGGAACTCACTACCACCATCCATTCGCACCACCTCTAACCATTATATGTTCAAAAAATCTCTTCACGCACATCTAGTATCCCAGTGGGAATGCTCTTGCTCCCACCCCACATAACTAATACTGGCAATTTTTATCTTCCTTCTCTCTCATGTTTACTCCAGCAACTTTCCTTATTATTTCCCCTAACTCACATTATTATTCCCATGGTATCTGCAAAGAATGTACTAGACTGCACCTATTGAGTTAATGCTTCTTAAGTAATAACTACTCTGTATCACTTTGCAATATTCCTTTTCTTAGTCTATAACACCTCCAAGTTTCATCACTAGTCTGTATTGTTTTAAATGTTTGCTGTACTTTTGAAATTAATTGTTTGAATCTTTTACATTTGTATAATTATCATTAGTAACCTATTGTATGTACCTAGTTTGTTTTTGGAGCTTTTCTCCCCAGGACTCCATTGAAAATGGGTTCATTTTGGCCCAATGGATTATCCTGGTAAACCAACTGCAAATAAAAATAAAATAAATAAAAATAATTTTCTCACTACTATTCAGTATCTGTACTAACAGATATATTGAAAAAAAAACAAACTTCTTCATAGCTGGGATGGCTTAGTGGTTAACTACTGTGACTATAGTGTACAGGGTCCTGGGTTCAAGGGCTGTTTATTTTGTTGCTAGGCAGACCAAGAACTGTTGGATACAGAGTAGTTGAGGCAGGTTTGAGCAGCTTTAAGCGGGTTTGCATGGGTTTGCATGATGGTTAGTGGTGCTAACGTATGGTTACATGAAAAGGTGCTTACCAGTGTGCAAATCTGCTTAGAATTTATATTGCAGAAATGCTGAAACCTGATAAGCATGGCTCAGCCTTAGTAACCAGTGATGACATTCCATTCTGATAAAAATATCAGGGTAATGGCATCTTTAATAAGTGCATTTAATTCCATGTACATAACATGCTTCTGTGTGCTGCCATTACAGTAGCAGGGGGTGTGAGTCTACTGTCTGGGACACCTGAGTATATATGGCTTGTACAACACTCTTTTCCATTTGAATGTGTTTCATACATGGGTAGTATGCTAGGTTATATGCAGTCACACTTGCATGTAGTGTATCATTACGTTACTACTGTTAACAGTGCTTTCCCAAGTAAAAGTAGATTGCAGATTGTAGTACTGGAACCAAACACCCCTGCATGCAAAGATGGACTCTGAGTCCTGACTATCATGTTCTTGGTGTGTGAGCTGTGTGTCATTAAGTATTTGCTACTGGATAGTGATCTGACATGTGGATATTAACTGTAGACTACTGTGTGTATAGGACATGTCATTGAGGGTTGCCGTCATGTAGTAATGGCTTGCCTGTCAGCGTCAGACATTCATCTGTCAAAACATTCATCCTAATGCATAATGAGTTGGCTAGCTGATGTCTGTCTGTCCTCTGTGCAGATGTGCAGATGTCAGGTATCAATCTTGGCTGATTACAGGCAGTCTGTGCTTGACTGACACTGACATGTCTGCCCAGGTGTGTTATGAATGCCACAGCTAGGAAACCCCACTCTGTATGCACCACATGCCATGGATACCTCAAATACACTACCACAGTCAACAGAACATGCTTGGGTACAGGTCTCCAAGACAGAAACTGACCATGCTATGTAATATATGTTGCATACATGTCAATTAGAGCACCTCACTGGCCCTCTGCAAGAGGCAACCAGATGATTGGATGTTGCATTTAACTCTCACCCTAAGGATCACTCACGTGGCATCAGTTGATAGATCACCTGCTGACAAATGGCAGGTGGCATGATACCACTTTACCCACATCCCCTACACTTCTTGTCTCTCCATGGACATTACCCTGGTACACACCTGGGAACACCTGCACCTATGGACCCCAGTACTGACAAATGTGTCAGTGTGCATTACTGAGAATAACTGTCTGTGTGTTTGTAAACCTGTAGTTGATAATACCCTGAGGGCCTTCTCACCCACTACACCCCCATTGCCATAGTTAGAAATGGCTGCTACTGTAATGGACATTACATGTACCTTGTTACACTCTTCACCCTTATGGGCTACCTGGAGCTTGCAGTACCAGCACAACACTGTTGTACAAATGGGTAGATAGGCATGGGTTACCCTCTGAGTCCTGGCAAGTGTGTGTATGTGTGTAAGTGGGTATATTTGTAGGATACAGCATTATGAGGCCACATTCTCCTAATAAAATACACCTTGCTGTACAGTATAAGGGATAGTGATGTTGCTGACCATAGGAGAGCCATGACAAACCATCACCCTACTATCCCTGTGGCATGCGCAATAGATGCATATCCCTGTAGTAGCACTCTTGAGCTAGACAAGGGGTTGTATTGCAGTCCTGGTCAATGTGTGATTGTGGGTATGTCAGAGTATTATCATTGATTTCAGTGAGTAAAATGTCCAGTGTGGGGTGTGGGTGCTATGTATACTGTCTTTACACCATGGTATCCCCGGTACTTGTCCCAAGGTCCACTGTATGGGGACCACTGTCACCATCAACCATACAGCTAACTGATTACACTATCCAGCCCAATAATGCATGTGCTGTGTGCAAATTATCTGTAACAGAATGGACTTACTGTCAAGGTAGTTAGCACTGATAAACCCAGGTCTCTCAGATGTGTCTATGACTGTTATGTGTTTGTCAATGTATATATAACAGTATGTCACACTATGTATTGTTCATAAATGTCTAGTACATCCCCCATTACCATACTGTACAAGGCCTGATAATGTTCTTCACTTATCAAGTAACCTGGAATACACCTCTTCCTAAAAGCTGTGTGGTGTGTGCAATTAAGGCCACACACATTAGTAGCAATAAGTACCTAGGCAGAGGTTCTACTGTTAGTGTTGCCAATTAAGAGTGTGTGTGTATGTGAAGGGATCTACTTCAATCTGCAGACAATAAATGTCCCTCGAGTTCATCTGTCCAAGAACTGACTGGCAAATGCTAACATTTCAAAGGTATCATCTTCTGAAAATTCATTCCATCAAAACTAGTAGTAGATGTGTAAATGCCTTCTTTCACACTGTATAGCTATATAGCAATACTAGGGTTGGTATATATAGCTGGTTGTGGATCTTGTGGACACAGCCACCATCATTATGGTTATTGTTGTATGTATCCCCCACATAGTCGGCTGTAATACTGTACAGTTTATGTTAACAGGTTAAGTAGTTGTCAATCACACTATCTGTGGTTCTACACCACCCCACACCTATGTTTACCAAGTCGAGGATTGCACTACATTGGGGAAGGGGACATATACCCTGCCAGTACCATCGTCAATGACATTAAACTAGCAGACTGATTATTTCCCGATATGATGTTGTGCCTATTCTGTCTTGGTGGAATTACATGGGATAAAATGGGTTCCCTGCAGAAGTACATAATCCATGTGTACAGTATTCTCTGTGTATTGCATCAACACCAAAGCCTTTGTATGTGGGTGTGTTATACACAAACATATGGTGTGTACTACCCAGTACACTTACCATTGTCCACTGCAGAAGGGCTGCTGACGTCAGCCACCATGCACTCACCTGTATAGACCCCTCAGATCTATCAGGCATGTGGCATGTACAGTAACTGTTATACAGACCTGTGACTTGTGTTCAGCTGTACCCAGGATATAGCACAGTCAAAGTGTCACCATAGTGCATTACCCCTTGTAGGAAACAACAGCAGACTAACATCCTGCTGACACATAGACACCTGAAACACAAATGGAATATATTATGGATCCCACAATCATTCAGTGTTAATAACAGCTATAATGCATCATGGCTGGACAGCTACACATCCTGACATGTAAGCATTAAACTTTAGTGCTGAAAACATGTTATACAGCATTACATTGGTACACCTTAGTACATTCACCCTGTGCATCAGAACCATATTAACCTGTTCCTGCATCGATGTTATGGATGACAGGGATGTGGCACAGGTATCATCATATGTACAGGGTGTGTTGTGGGTTTGCCAGAGACCTAGGTTGAGCCATTTGGTTGACATCATGTGTGTGCGTTAGGGGTTTCATTGTTAATTGGGCTGTGCAGATGTGGTGTGTGTAGGTATGGGGTTGCCCTAGCTGTGTTGGTGATGTGTGTGTATGCATGCACACAGTTCTGCCATGTGACTGCCCTATGCAGGGTTTTTTTGAACAGCTGCAGACTGTACCTGACAGGATGTGCAGTTCACTGTCTCCAGCCATGGACACGTGAACTGGGCCTGCCAGGGGTTTCACGGGCAATACCAGGTACAAGGACAGATATGGTACTCTCCCCTGATAATGACAAATGTCCGCTGGATCTGGGTCCCTCTTGGGACTGACCAGGGCCACTTGCATGTGGCCTATGTTGAGGTGTGGACAGCACCCCACCCCCTGCAGTGCTGGTGCTGGTACTGCCACTATGGGAGTGGCTCTGTCTTGTTGCACATCCACATCTACCTCCACCTTTTGGTGTTGCTGACCTACATCCACGTGGCTGTCACACTACTCCCACCATATGCTCAAGCACAGACATTGCATGGTTGAGGATTCCCACCATCTCACCCAACCATCTATCCAGGACATCTGCCAAATAATGGTGAGCACCTGCAAGATCATAGATGTTGTCAATAACAGCAGAATGAGTAGCCATCTGGAGCCTCAGACCCTGTCTGATATAATGTTCCATACATGCCTGTGCCTCCATGGTGGCCTGAAACATGTGTCTGGTGACACCTGCTATGGCACTTCTGCCAGGGGCATGATGACCAGCAGCCCGCCTATGAGTACCCCTGTACATCTGCCTGTGTGGTACCTCGCCAGTCATCTGACTATGGTTGCTGTGTCCAGACACACTTGCCATAGTCTCCACACTGTCCTGTCCCATGCCAACACCCACCAACTGTCCCTCATCTACGGCCACTGGTGATGGGGTATGTATAGGCAATGTGACTGTGTGCGGGGATGGGGTGGAAAACAGTGGGATGTCAACCGATGGCACAGCTTCAGCCCCTGACAACCCTACCTGTGCCTCACCACACCTATCATCATTGTCAGAGTCTGTATGGACCCTAACATCAGTTTGCCTGCAGGAGGGACCCTGACCCACCTCGCCACCTGTAAGGAGAAAACAAGAAACACACTTTAAGACCTGTATGCATTGCTTAACTGTACACACATACACACACACACACACACACACACACACACACACACACACACACACACACACACACACACACACGCGCACACTTACAGGTGAGGTTGCAGAAAGATATTACACACAGACCTCTCATTACCCAACTGTCAACATGCATGACATCTGGCACTCAGCAACATGCACTGCAGCTATAGTCAATCCCTGTTACCAACATTATACATCTCTGTGATGCATGAGTTGTGTTAGTGGGTGATGCCCCTTCCCCTGGAACACACTGCACCCATGTACACAGTATTGCTGTGCACCTGTTCAGCACCCTGCCATGTACTGTGCACCATACCTTACAGGTGTACACACTATTGCAGAATGTGTATGTGTGTGTGTTATTTATGTTTGATGTGCTGCTCACAACCCCTAGGTGTTTGTCCAACACATACCTGGGATGATATGAGGAAAGATGTCAATAGTGAATGCCTGATGTCGGATTTGCAGATCGTATCATCAGTGGAGTATGTATAAGCAATAAATACAATTACACTGACAACCTTCAAAGCTTACTGTGGCTATGAGGAGTATACACACCCTTATTGACATGACACCCTCTTCCCTAATATGCCATGGGGCTACATTACTGCATATGTTAACATTACACAAACCTGATATGTGACATATGACCGGTGCAATCAAATGCAGTATCAAACAAATGTGTTAGTTGTGCAGATGCTGACTGAGATGCATACAATATGTGGATGCATAAGTGTGCACACTCTTAACCTGATAGTTTGTTGCATCAACTGTTAAGTGTACTTCAGCAGTCATGGGTCTATATTATATTCTCAAAAGCCGACAATATTGAAGCTGATATTGTTGACATGAGAATAGCGAAAGTGAACAACATCGAACGTGTAAACGGAGATCTCCATAAGGGGATATTTCCATTTACTGCAACGTAGTGCAGTCTCGGAGTTGTTATATTTATGTAGCAGGGGGTTTGGGGGATGCAGGTGGGCTTGCCCCCCTGCTTAAACCCATTAGGGTACTTTTTATTTATTTTTTTTGTTGTTGTTTTTATAAGTCCGATGTTTGAAGACATCAACCATATGGTGTTCGATGTTTTCAACCGTCGATCTTATAATATAGACCCAGCAGTCACTAATCCTGGAAGGGGTATACTAGCATGGCCCATCTGCACTTGTCAGTATTTGATCACTCTGCCCTACAAATGTCCCCCAACTCTGCCAGATTGCAAGGTCAACTCATGTGCGCAGCCCTTAGAGGTCACACAGTGCCTTAACTATTGCTGTGGAGTCAGGGTTATGTCTGCCACAATTCATGACCTTGACTGTGTGCAGATACAGCCATTCTCAGTGAGCTTTGGATGTCTGTTTCTGTTCACTGTTGTGTTTCAGGATGACACCCCTCCCCATCCTCAGCCTTTCCTTTTTGCAGATGCTTGACAACTATGGGCCACACATGAGTGTCATTTTGCAGTGTCTCAAATTCAGAACACCATGTGTACTGGCCTAGTCCATGCTAATGAACGGCAAACATGCAGGTGTACACCGGCACCTGCAAGGTACAGATGGGGATGGTGGGCCTGAGGTGGAGTGAGGTGTTGCTTGTGCAGCACATGTATCTTTATTAATACTGTCAGTAGGTTTCAAACTTGGTCTTGGTACACCATTACACATTGCAATACATACCTTTGGGGGATTTTTGATGTTATGCATATGCTACCTGTAGACAATCCTGGATAATGTTTCCTGTGGAACAAATTTCCCATCTGATTACCCTAACCCATAAGCCACACTTATGCAGAATCCAGGTGATTGTTGACACAGGTACTGCACAGCCAGTACTTGCTAGATATTCCTGCATCTCCCTCAGTGTTGCAACATGTTTCTAGGCAGCCTCCATGACCAGTTTGCAACATGTGTCATTATCTGCCTTGGATGGCCATCTGTTTATTAATGTTGTCCCATACTTCCTCGTCACATACATGACTGTCTGCACTGTTTGCCATAGTATATGCAATGGTGAGCTAAGGCTACATCTCCCACTCCTGCAAGCTACCTTTGGATATAGGATCCATTCTATGGCTTCTAAGATGTGTGCAAGCCAGGGCTGCCTCTGTTGCAGGTGAGTGGGCAAATGTGATGGACATATGTCTTGGACAGCAAACCATTTCTTGCTTTGACATTGAGGACCTGTACTTGATGGAAGGTGCATACTCATGAAGAGTGAATGCTGTCAGTACCTCAAAAGCTGCTTCCACAATATGTTATTTAGAGTGTGTGCACACATATACTTCCAGTGTTTGTTTAGATATGTATTCCCCATATTTGCTGTCCTAACATAGGTTTCCATATTACAGATTCATTGCTCTTGTTAGGATCACATTACAGGTTGTAAGTGTTGTGGAATGTGGTATTGTGATATGCCGTTGTGCAGATCTGTAACAGTTGCCATTGTAATAGTGGTATATACACTGTTGTAGCACTGTACAAGGGTGATGTTTCAGACATGTTCCTACTGTAGGCCATTTGTCCCACCATTATGTTCATCTCTATGCACACATCCTGCAATGACAGGTTGTTAGTTATATTGCAGGACTCTTACATACCCTACAGATATGCCACCGTGGTGACCACTGTGATGCAGTGCAGTTAATAGCAACAAAAAGTGAACATGTACAGCATGCATTATGGGTAGGTGGGTTAGATTTTTGCATAACAGGGCCGGTGTATTGGCAAACCTGAATAAAAAGCACCATACCCACCAGCTACAGGCTGCTGCCCCAGAGGTATACCAGAGGGACCTATATAGCTGTGTGAGAAATGTGATGTCAGTAGCCACATCTGTGGCATTGGTACAGGGTGGGAGCAGTATTTCAGTACATCAACAGTATAAACCCACAATGCTACATATTATACACATCTGTTCATTACTACACTGCACCAACAGACTATATATATTTTATCTCACATATGCATGATGAAACTTTATAGATGCAGATGGATAAGCGTCTACCGATGTGCCCTGTGGCCTTACCTGCATGCTCCTAATCCATTGTGTGGGTAGCATCCACCTCCACAATGCTATCAGCTGGGTCTTGGCTTTGCTGGTGGACAGGTGCCCCGAGGCTGGAGAGGAGCTCCTCAGCATGTGTCGGGGGGGCTGTATGGGATGACCCCCCTATGGCTAGCTGTTCCCTCCTAATTGCAGCAGCACACTGACAATTGTGGCAGATGAGGTCAGTGCAGTGATGTCGGACCTGCTCATAACTTCAGTTATGTAGGCCGACATCATTTACCCTGTGGATGAGCTCGTTCCACAGGGCAGTCCTCTCCTGCAGATTATGGCCTGTATATCCAAGGAGGGTTTGGTGGTGCTACACCAAGTAGTTGATGATCACATCATTTTCCTGGGGGGAATAAACTGGAAGCCACTCTCTAGAGAAGTAAATATTGTGGGAAGAAATATCCAGGGAATTGTTATGGCTAGGCTTGCATAGGCCCTAGGGTCGATAGCCTAGTATCAACCTATGAACCTAGACATGGTACCTGAAAGACATAAAGAGGAAAAAAGGTCTGAGGATCTCATACTGCAAGGATATAATAGTTGTTAATTGACATCTCTGTCTCCCCCCCACCATATCTGCAACAATAATCTGAACACACAACTCAATGGGTATGTTTACAGCAAACCTACTGTTGGGACATATATCATATTGTACGACAAATATTGCAATGTGTTTTTAGTCATGTTCCATGTTGAAATACTATCACTGATGGCATTTTGCTACCAATGTCACCTGCATGCCATTGTAAGGGCCACTATGGTTCCATATATGCATGTGTTCTGTTTGCTGTGCAACTGCTCCAAATCTGGTGTTTTGTGTTAAATAGGAATATCTATGCATGCTGTTAAAAGTAATCCTGGATTGTGTGGATGATTACTACCCGAATATATTCTGTAACTGTGACACAATAGCATGCTTGGGAAGGCTGTTCCCAGCAGAACCACCACTTCTCATCATCTGCTGGTCCTGTACTACCATCAGGTGGAACCATCTCAGGGATGGTGTTTGCCCACCCCAGGAGCACACACAGACAGGAGCCTGTCACCTAAAGTCAGGTCCAGGGTCTGGTGCATAGGGAGCTCCACAGTGAATTGTGGGATCTGCTACACCACCTTGAGGTCCTTGGTAGACAATTACAGGGTCCGCATGCTCCTCCTGCTCAAACCCCAGCTCAGCCACCTTCAGGGCCGTGAAGGTGCAATGCTGATTGCCCATGGGTAGGGACCTTGATCCCACTATTTCCATCTGGGGGCTTATGGGTTTCCACTTTCCAAACACAACTCCCCATCCAAGGTGTTTATCCACCACATGTGTCATATACCGTCCCTGTATGCTGTCTTGCCTGTCTTCCAACCCATCCTACCTCCCCAAATATTCTTACCTCCCCAAATATACCTACTATCCTTCCCCAACATCTCACTCTCACCTTCACAAACAAGGGCAATGTGTTCTCAACATGTTTTTCACACCAGACATAACTGTGCATTTCGCACCCGCTTACAACTGTATGTATATATATATATATATATATATATATATATATATATATATATATATGTGTGTGTGTGTATATGTGTGTGTGTGTATATGTGTGCATAGATATGTGTGATGTTTTCCCAAACATATCGTGCAGCACAGTCATTCAACAGTAGGGGAAATGTATTTATGTATATATATGATATATATTATATATATTTTGGGTTCTGTGCAGAGTTTGCATGTCCTCCTTGTGGTCGCGTGGGTTTCCTCCGGGTGCTCCGGTTTCCTCCCACATCCCAAAGACATGCTGTAGGTGGATTGGACACTCTAAATTGGCCCTAGGCATGAATGCGTGTGTGTGTGTGTGCCTTCTGTGGAAGGTTGGGCACTGGGCTGGCAACTCGACACTGTAAATCTCCACTGCCAATCATGAGTGGACAGGTGATCTGCTGTGGCAACCCCTAACCGCGCCTAACCAGGAAAAGAAGAAGAAGATATATATATATATATATATATATATATATATATATGTGTGTGTGTGTGTGTGTGTGTGTGTCTGTATATCTGTAGACATACATGTATTTTAACCAGATTGTTTAATGAAATCTTTGAAAGTGAGAGGATGCCTGAGGAATGGAGAAAGTGTTTTGGCGCTGATTGTTAAGAATAAGGGTGATGTGCAGAGCTGTAGTAACTACAGAGGGATTAAATTGATCAGTCACAGCATGAAGTTATGGGAAAGAGTAGTGGAAGCAAGGTTAAGAAGGGACGTCATGATTAGTGATCAGCAGTATGGTTTCATGCCGGGAAAGAGCACTAAAGATGCGATCTTTGCTCTGAGAGTGTTGATGGGAAGTACAGAGAATGTCAGAAAGAGTTACATTGTGTTTTTGTAGACTTATAGTAAGCATATGACAGGGTGCCTAGAAAGGAGTTGTGGTATTGTATGAGGAAGTCAGGAGTGTCAGAAAAGTATGTAAGAGTGGTACAGGATATGTACGAGGGTAGTGTGACAGCGGTGTTTAAGGTGGAGGTGGGATTACATCAAGGATCAGCTCTGAGCCCTTTCTTATTTGCAATGGTGATGGACAGGTTGACAGACGAGATCAGACAGGTGTCCCCATGGACTATGATGTTTGCAGATGACATTGTGATCTGTAGTGAGAGTAGGGAACAGGTGGAGGAGACCCTGGAGAGATGAAGATATGCTCTAGAGAGAAGAGGAATGAAGGTCAACAGGACTAAGACAGAATATATGTGTGTGAATGAGAGGGAGGGTAGAGGAATGGTGAGGATGCAAGGAGTAGAGGTGGCAAAGGTGGATGAGTTTAAATACTTGGGGTCAATAGTTCAGATTAACGGTGAGTGTGGAAGAGAGGTGAAGAAGAGAGTACAGGCAGGATGGAGTGGGTGGAGAAGAGTGTCAGGAGTGATTTGTGACAGACGAGTACCAGTAAGAGTGAAAGGGAAGGTCTGCAAGAGGGTAGTGAGATCAGCTATGTTATATGGGTTGGAAACAGTGGCATTGAGAAAAAGGCAGGAGTTTGAGCTGGATGTGGCAGAATTAAAGATGTTAAGATTTGCGCTGGGTGTGACGAGGGTGGACAGGATTAGGAATAAGTATATTAGAGGGTCAGCCCAGGTTGGAAGGTTTGGAGACAAAGCCAGAGAGGCACGATTACATTGGTTTGGACATGTGCTGAGGAGGGATGCTGAGTATATTGGGAAAAAGATGCTAAGGATGAAGCTACCTGCTAACAGAAAAAGAGGAAGGCCTAAGATAAGGTTTATGGATGTGGAGAGAGAGGACATGCAGGTGGTTGGTGTGACAGAGCAAGATGCAGAGGACAGGAAGAAATGGAAACAGGTGATCTGCTGTGGCGACCCCTAACGGGAACAGCCGAAAGAAGATGATGATGATGATATATATATGGAGTGCATTCAGACATCAGGTCCAAACTCTCTAAATCTCCTTCCTCCACAGCTCTGCACTGTTCTGCCTTGCTACAAAACAGAAGAGTGTCACATGTGAACACAGCCTAACATTGGGGGGTATATATATGGACAGATAGTGGGTAAACCTATTACAAACCTATGAAGTTTGTGCATGATACATTTCCCATTAACATGACTGTCCTGAAGGTGGTGGGGCCTAAAACTCATGTCTATCATGACCTCATTACTTCCACCTTCAGCTATTTGCCACACTAATATACATGTCTTGAGGTACAGAACACACACTATGATGGCTTACATCTTGTCATTCAGTGCTGATCTGCACAGTTGACAGGTATGGCCCACTGCCCACAGGGCCAGAAGCTATGTCCATAGCAGTTGTTTGACAGGACATCATTACAGCAACAAGTCTTGATGGCACATACAAATCTTTCCACGTCATCTATCACATTATTACAGACCAAGTACTACATTCAATTACATGCATTTATGTTTCCAATACCTGTTTTAGTATTGTCCTCTCTTCTTTGTACACTTTATGTGTCCCTTGTTGTATTTAACTTTGTATTGGTTTGGCTTGTAGTATTGTTTTTTTTCTCTCTCTCTCCACTACAGGGATTGAGCTGGTTTGAACAGGTTGCAGCATGGATTTTGTAGGTGATGCTCATGATCATGTGATGGCTTCTGAACCAATTGGTGCTCACCACTTGCTAATTGCATGCAGCCAGCAATGTAGTACTTCCAATTACCAATGTCTTTGCAACTCACTACTATAAATGACTGCATCATGTGGGCATTGAACCCTTACCTTTCCTGTAAGGAAGACATACTTCCTGTGTGTGGGCAGCAGTGTTACAGACAGCAGGTAGCAATACCTCTTACAACAGGACTTGCAGACGCAGGTGAACTACATATTTGTATAAGGTTCTAGACCTACGGACAGTGTGAGTATTGCTGTTATATGCATTGAATACTGCTAGTTTTACAGGGTTTGTGTGTACATGCTAGTTTTGCATGGAATGCAGTCTGTCTGCATAGCTCTCAACTGTGGACCTATCCATGTGATGGCCAGAGGATTGGCTGTTATGTTTTGTCAGTTCACCACACAGGTTTCGTCTCTGACATATCAGTGGAATTCTCTCTGTTGAGTGCTATCAGTACATGGCAACATCCATTTGTGTTTCTGATTTTATATTCTTGAGTAAGGGTATGTTGCAAGCAATCCTGTAACACCGGCAACTTTCACAGTGTATAACAGCAATATTGCAAATATAGCCCTGTGTTCCAGCCTCTGTCCTCCATCTATATACCAGGCTTTGTCCAAATGTCATGCATTAAGAGGTTAAGTAGTGGCCTATCATTATTTAGTGCTGGCAGTCCTGCTATCATTCCAGTGATGTTCTGGACTCCCACACAAATTGTGGGGGAGAGTCCATATATATGAGAACTACAGCTGGACAAAACGTATGTGAGCTTGTACAGACCAGAGGGTATTGTATGTAAAACACTGTTGTATGCCCTTATATGACATTTTATGAGGGAGGGGTATGAATCTTTTTAACCTAGGCTGTTACAACATGTGAGGGATATCAGTAGTAAGATGCATTAAGGTATATCGCTTTACATTTTCATACATTTCACCATGGGAACAGTGGTGGGCTAGAGCTTACTGTCTTACAGACAGTTCTGTTTGTCAGTGTGATAGTGATGTTTTAAGTTAAGCATTGTTAAGTAACAGATGTTTTTTCATTGTGACAACTTAATTCTTTTCCCCTAGGGGTTGAGTACAGAGTGTAATTGGAGGGTGCTGAACTACATCTGTAATTAATAAGTGTTGATTGGTTCTTATCTTCAAGGCAAGAGTTTTTTCTTACTGTTGTACTATTTGAAGGCCTTAACCTGAACAGCAACATATGTTATTTGTCAGATTATTGTATCAACTGTTTTGTTTGAGAGTTGCATTACTCAGTTATTGCGTATTTCAAACACCTAACTGCTATAAAAAATGGCATATACAACTGAAATAGTACACAAATAAACATTTCTATGTATGCAAACTTGTGTGTGGTGTCATGTCCTTTGCATTGTCTGTGGGTATATGTTTTATGCAATAATTGTCTTTTGTATGAAAGAAGCAAACACTGGCCATTTTAAAAGGTAGAAACTGTAGGAATACTAGCTGTTCGATAAGCTGTACACCCTCTAAATATACTCTTCTTATACATATCTATAAGTAGTAATATAGTTATATGTGTATGTATGTGTATATACATATATATCTATATATATATGTATATATTTGTGTGTGTATATGTATCATTGGAATGTTTACTGCTTCCACATTGTACATTCCTCATGGTAGACAGACTGTTCTGTATGATATGTTAGTGATATCATCCTGACATTGTATAGTTGAGATGGCTTACTGTTAACATGCTGTGGCTATGCTGTGCAAGGTCCTGGGTTTGAGACTTGCAAGTGTTGGTTATTGTGTTGCAAGGCAGATTTGTTCAGCTGTGGAAGAGGGGATGATGTCAATAATTACAAGAGATACTTATTTTGGGCCCCTTCACCCTCATTAACAGTGCCTTTGGTCAGATGTTTTGCAGTGAGAGGTTCAGAGTGCAGATCCAATATGCAAACTATATATATATATATATATATATATATATATATATATATATATATATGTGTGTGTGTGTGTGTGTGTGTGTGTATACACACACACACACATATATATATATATATATATATATATATATATATATATATATATATTATACATATATATACACACACACACACACACACACACACACACACACACACACACACACACACACACACACACACACACACACATCTACATATATAAATACATTTCCCCTACTATTGAATGACTGTCCTGCATGATATGTTTGAGAAAACATCAAATTAATTTACATCTCAAATGGCTTAGTGGTAAATCACTTTGGCTATAGTGTGCAGGGTCCTGGGTTTGAGACTTGCAAGGGCTGATTATTTTGTTGCTGGGCAGAGCAGGGGGCTGTTAGAGAAAGAGTGATTAAGGCACTTTAAAGCAGGTGTAAGTGGGTTTGCATGGGTTTGCGTGGAGCTAAGCGACGCTTACGTGAGCTTAGCTTAGCTGACGCCCACTTAAGGCTGCTTAAACCCACACTAATTTCAAATAAAGGCAAGAAAAAAAGGGAGATAGGAAAGTTGTGAAATTGAGGCAAGCAGGGGACAAACAAACAAGAGGCAAAACAGGTAGGAATGTGCAGGATGGGGTGTAGGAAAGGACCATAGCTCTGCATTTCTTTGGCAGCAACAGCTGCTTTCAATGTGGGCAATTTAGAATTTGGAGCCTCACACCCTGCAGGGAGATGTGTGGGCATCATGCAATACAGATGATTGGTAGGGTTAGATTGTGTGATGGGTACATGTCTCTTGGTGAAATGCAGAGCTATGTATGGGACGTGATTTTTTTTGTGGGACAGATGCCTTTTTTTTTAAGGTGAGAGTGGGATGTTAAGGAAGGATTATAGGTAAGTATGGTGAGGGAGCTTTGGTAGGAGAGGTTGCATTTGCAGACGGACAAGACAGCAGACAGGGGCAGTGTATGACACATGGGGAGTAAACACCTTGATGGGGATGGTGGTTGGGAATCCGAGGCTCATGAGCCTACCAGATGGTAGTAGTAGCACCGATGTCCCCAACCGATGGCAGTCACCACCACTCCTTCACAGCCCCAAAGGTGGCTGTGCTGGAGGGGCCACCTGTCCCTCTAGCTGCACCAGCCTGCCCTCCACTTGTCAGTCATCCAGCTCTGTCTGGAGGACAATGCGCACCATGCCGCAGACCTCGTCCCGGGTGACAACATCTTCACCGCTCTCACTTGCGGGGGGGGGGTGAGCCCCATCCCCTGCAGCAGTTCCTCCCAAGGGTTTTGCAGGGCCGGCAGATGAGGGAGGTCTGGGCCCAGTGCCTCAGCCAGGTGGGGTAGGAAAGGCAGATCTTCTGGGATCTGCCTTCCCATATGCGCTATGGTGTGGAAATTAACAATGAATATTGGTTAGTCATGCATTACACATTACAACATTAGTCAAAATAGCATGCATGGATATTCCCATTTACCCAAAACAAACTGAGATGTCCCTGGATCTCTGGATTGGAACCATGGTGTTATGTGCAAAACTGAACTGCAGGCCTAGTCCTTATCAGACTGAGCTACTAGGGAGGTGTTGTGTGTTGTTTGTGACATTTCTATTTAGTACATATTTTTGTGCACAGTACTTTTATTATGGCATGTTGCATTATTTGTTTCCCATTTTCAGTACAAATTATTCATAGACAACAGACATTGGTGTCACTGTTTGTGAAACGTGCACATTAGCTGGATTGCACATTTGACTGTTTTACAACTACATACTGCAATTTAGATTCCTGAGTACACAGTGTAGGTTTTAAGTCTGCACCTGTTAGCTTAATACATTTTTCAGTACATTCACAGCTATATACAGCTGGAATTGAAATGTTAACACAAGACAATGCTGGCAGACAGACAAGTAAAACACATTCTGATGGAAATATGTACTGTTGCTTTTTTTCAGTTATTTGACATTACCATTCTAAAGTATGCAGACAAGCAGTGCTAACTCAGTTCACCTCAGTTAATGCATTCTGCAGGACATACACATTTCTGTTTTTCAGGTACAAGTGAGATGACACACATCAGTGTTTGGGATCAACTTTATTAGTTTTGACATACATATCTGTGTACAATTCAGAAATCCACAATTACTATTCCTGCATGATCTGCACAGGGGAAAGCTTTTCATTTCTGTTACAGTAGCCCTGACATGGCACTTTCTTGGCAGGTTCACTCAGACACACTCATACATATTCTAATATTTCACTCCTGCATATTGTACCTTGCTTGCTACTGACATCTGTATTACAAAGCAGCTGGGAATACTCCATTGTAACGCTGGCAACCTGACACAGGCATTTATTCCTGACTTTTACAGCACAATTATATATACAAGCAGTACTATCATTACTATAATTTTGATTTCTTCTGCTAATATTAGGGGGTATTCTGTACTCACCAAACTGCTGACACAGCCAGGCCAGTCGCTGGGCATGATCCTCAACATTCTGGGACCTCTCTGCAGCAGCTGTATGGGGAGACATCACACATTAATCACACCTGCACAGTCACAAGTTGAACTTTTTCCACACTTAGAGATACATAAGACTGCATACTTACAGACAGGTGGGACATCCTCCGCTTGGGTTTCTTGGATTCACTGGTCCAAGAGTGCACCCTTCCTCCACTTCAGGTCATTATGGTGGTGATGTACCTGCTCACCAGTCTAGGGTATGCCAGTGGTACTGGTGAGATTGCATGCAAGCTGGTCTCAGGCCTCTGCTTTGTACTGCGAGCCCTGGTACTGGCCCTGCAGCAGCCAATCATTATGTTTTTTTACTAGGGGCCCAACCATGACCCTGGACTCCTGGATGCCCCAACGTTGTGCTCTGAAGCAAACACCTTCACCGACACCAGACATTTTGGCTCTGCTGTGAGCAATCCCAAATAGTTATGGCTGTATTCCCACCTGTGTGTTTTAAATAGGGCAGTTTTCCCACACTTTTTCTTGATTGGCCGCTTTTAATATGCTGAACTATGCTTAGCTCCGTGCAAATCCGCATAGCAATGCTTACACCAGGTAAGCACAGCTGAAAGCAGGTAAGCAATGCTTACACTAACAAAGCATTGCTTAAATCTATTTTTTTCATTAAATCTATAAATTATTTTTTACATTTATATTTTACATATTCCCACCCTTACTGTGCTATACGTGAGCCATATGATTGACATCTATCAATCAAATTCCTTAAAAGTTTATTAAATAATTTATCGGGGGGATTTGAACTGAGCATGTTCTACATGCTAAACCATGGACATACCACTATGCTACACCAGCTTGATGATGTTTTCTATCACAGTAGCACTTGTCTATCATTTTCAGGATTTCAGCCAGGCTAAGTAGAGTGGTGCACCATGCAAACAAGCTACGCACCACTTAAATTTCGTATTTATTTGATGAAAAAAATACATTTTTTTTATTTTCATTGCTTTCCTCTTGCCCTACTGCTTCCATACATGTAGGGCAAGAGTGGATACATTGGGGGGAGGGGTGCACTTGAATGCTGCTGCCTTCTAGGTGTTTGTGTTTTGTTTTGTTTGTTTTCAATGTCCGTGGACACTGAAATGTTAGTTACTTACATTTCAGTGTCTGCGGACACTGGCTTAGCATATAATGCTAGAGCCAGGCTCTAATATTATATACACTGACACTCAACTGTGTCACAAAGTGCTGTATGGCACTTTCTAAACAAAGGGGGCATGTTACATGTGCAGGAACTGCTGACACACGTCCCCTGAGCTTGTTCCTGGTTCGTCCATTTAAATAGTAACGTGTCTTCATGCATATGCAAAGTGCACTGCTATTCTAAATGGACATGAACCACTCCATGCAAGAATAGTCTTATTCTTGCATGGAGTTTTGTGAATCCTGGGAAAAGTCTTAGACCAGGTGGTCTTTGTTTTAAAATGCATATTTGTAAGGTGTTCACATGAAGCTGTAAGTGAGGATCACAAATAATGTCAAATTTTTCATGCATGAAATTGGTAAGAAAAGATATAAATGTAAGCATTTTCTTTTCTTGCTCTTCAAGACTGATCTGAAACTTTTGGCAGCAGTCACCCAGTGCTGTTTTTGAAATAAACCAGTACTTTGCAAATCCTGATGTGTCATTCTTGACTGAGTCAAAAGGTAAACTTCCTTTATTATTTAACTTGTACTTTAACATTTGATGCCTTAAGACTTGGATTCTGAACTTTAGTATTGCTGCAAGACAGTGTGGAATAAATTACAAAGGTCCAGCACAGAAAGTTATTCTGTGAATTCCACAGTTTTGTATGGAATAGTCAGAGACTCATATACCTAACTATTCAGGCTGTGCAAACATGCTAGACTATGTGGGAAAATTGATTTGTGGGACAAATGTTTTTTTTTTATTTAGATAACTAGTTTAAACAGCAAAATGGATGAATAACTGTTTTTACTGAATGACACAGTTAGCTTGAGAGGTACATGTAAAGTAATAGTGGGAGGACCCCACAAGAAATAAGAAAAAGTTTATTAATGTGTATCTGCATACAACAAAAAGATCATTTAGGGCAATACCCTCAAGAAAAAAAGACTAAAAGGTAAGAAGTATGAGAGATTTTTTTGTGTTGTTAATGTATGAGTGAAAAAAAAAGTAAAATTGATGTAATCATTCTTGCCAGATTACCAGGATCCAGGCTGTACAAGGCAAGTCCTAATAGGGAAACTGGGAACAAAGTTAAGCAGGCAGGATTAAATCCCTGTAAAGGGAGTACCTGCATATATTATGTATCGTAATTATGGAAAGGAAAGTTGTAAGTGTTTGAATGAGTGGCTTCAGCTTACTAAAAATTGCTCTGGTGAAGTATTTCCATTAAATGGAACTTAAGATAAGGATAAATTAGGGGATTTGAAGGGTATTTTGGAAGAAAAGAAAAACAAGGTAAGTGGGGAAAAATGGGCAGTATTTATTCTTGGTACACTGAAGCTCTTGAAAGGGAAAAGGAATAAGCATTAAGGGGATTACAGGATACTAATAAGTTTCTGCAACAGGTAAAAAAAAGGTCAAGAAGGCAGTACATACCAGTAAAAAGGGATCCCATTATCCAGGTTTGGAAAAACTGGGGATGGTCAAAAAAGCAGAGACTTCAAAAGAGGATGATAATCCTCCTATAGCTACTGCACCCCATGTCTGTATGTACCGGTGCTGGTGGCTCCTGTGCAAGATTCTACTACTTCTCAGACCCCTGCATTTCAGTCAATTGTCCATTGGACATTAGGTCAGTGCAGTACTATTACATCTCAACATAGATTCCCTGTTCAACTCTCATCTTCAGAACAGATATCTGAAGTCAGGGAGGTTTCTTCTTCTTCTTTTTTTCTCATTTCGAACAAGCCTTCTCCAGAAGGGAGTATTTGATATACCCATAGCCCAACATACACGCTCACATGACAAGGTAGGACAAGAGGTTGTTGCCTCTGGAGAAGATCTTTTGGCACCTCTTACAGAAACATTGAAACTGAGAGCTTGTTCATTGCCCTAGGACCCCTGCTTATTTGTATACTATGTCGAAAAGTTTTCCAAATATTAGAGAAGATCTGTTAAGGTTTAAGGAGGAATTAAAAATTAAATAAAATGTTGTAACCCTATTTGACACATTTAAACCAGCTGCTTCAGGTAGTCACTTCAGATGAAATAAGAAAACAGTTACTTGAAAAGGCTGAAATAGATTTAACTCTCACAAGGACTGCACTAATAGACAAAAGGACAGGGTTGTTAAATAAATTTACAAAAGTATGTCAAGTTAGGATAGACTGGTTTAAAATACAGGCATGTAAACAAAATAAAAGGAAAGCCCTTGCAGATTATTTGAGCCACCTTAAAGCAGTGTTTCCTCAACGTTCAGGAATACCAGATTCAAAAGTACAAGCAAAGCCAGCTACTGCAGCTGCTTTTGTGCAAGGTCTGCAAGCCCCTATACAAAATAAAATAAAGTAAGTGCTTATATACTGGCAGGGAAAGACCTTGGAGTCCTTACCACGTGCTGCAAATCACTGTACTGAGTATCAGGAAAAACGGAGAAAGGGTACTGAAGATAAGCTAATAACATTGCAAATAAGGCAGTTAGAAGCCCCAAAGGGACAAAACAGAGGAAGAGGAAGGGGGAGGAGCTGCTAGTTTAGTAAAAGTGCTGGTTGAGGGGAACAAGTTGCAGCTGGTTGGCAACAATGAGCTGGCAGTGCCCCTCCTGCCTCATCTGATGCCTCTTGTGTTAATTGTGGAGAAGCAGGACACTGGAGAGGAGAATGCCCACACAAGCAAAAGCAGAGTCCAAGATACCTGGACTGAATGGCAGCCAAATTAAAGCAATACTGCATTTCCTGTGCTACCTCCTAACATTGGAAGGAGTCAGGAAGCACCATACTGACTATGTCAAAATAATGAAGCAGAAATAAATCTTCATCCTTTACTGCCAATAGATTAAAAGGGACCCTATATTAAGGTGGAAGTAAATTCAAAGGAACTTCCTTTCCTAGTGGACACTGGAGCCACTAGGTCTGTGTTAAAAGTTACTTCAGATAGTCAAATGCCAGCATCAAAACATAAAGTAAATGCAGTTGGGGTAATAAATACTACTGTTACATATCCTGTTTCTGGGCCTATACCCATTTCTTTAGGACCTATTAAAGAAAATAATTCTTTCCTTTTCAGTACTACTGCACCAATGGACTTGCTAGAAAGAAACCTACTATGCAAATTGGGTTGTACTATTTACTCTACACCAGAAGGGGTTTATTTGGATGTTCCAAAAGAATCAGAAGGGGAAGTATTAGCAATCTTAGCACAAGCTGAGGAAGAGCCTGTTGAAAGCATGCAGACAACTGAGGAACTGTTGCAGCAGGTACCTGCTAACGTATGGGCTAAACATGCTAATGAAGCAAGTATATTAAAATCTGCAGAACCAGTAAAAATAAAATTGGATCCATCTAAGCTTCTCCCTAGAGTTCCACAGTATCAACTGAAGCCAGAAGCAGATCAAGAAATCAAACCTGTAACTCAGTCTTTAATAGAAGAAGTAATAATAGTGACAGCTAAAACCCCTTGTAATAGTCCTATTCCTCCTGTAAAGAAGACAGGAAAGGATATGTATAGGCTTGTGCAAGATTTGATGATTGGTAAACCATGCAGCATTGCCAACTTTCCCGTGGTTCCAAATCAAGCAACAATACTGAGTTGCATACCACCTACAGCAAAATATTTTTCTGTGATAGATCAGTGTCCAGCATTCTTTTCTATACCTATCCACCCTGAACATCAGTTTCTGCTTGCCTTTCCTTATAAGGCTGAGTAGTATACATGGACAAGGTTACCACAGGGATACACTGAATCTCCTTCATTATTTTCTCAAATTCTAAAAGATTTGGAAGACGTGACATTTCCAGGTGGGTATGTCTTAGTGCAATATGTAGATGATTTATTAATAGCATCTGATTATTTTCAGCAGTGTCAGCAGGCTACACTACATTTTTTTAATTATTCTTGCAGAAAAAGGACACAAGGTGTCAAGCGAAAAATTACAGCTATGGTCATCTGAGGTACATTATCTTGGTCATCTGATATTTCAGGGTAGCAGGCTGATACTACCATCTCATATTGAGGCAACTGCTAAAGCCCCATGACCAAATACTCAGCATCAGCTTAGCTCTTTTTTATGTATGACTGGATATTGCAGACAGCGGATTTCTAACTATGCAGAAATTGCTAAACCTTTGACATATCTTTTAAAACAGGATACACCAGTGCTCCTCCCTTGGGATAGTGAGAGAGTGGGAAAAATTCATTTCAGAATTTAAAGCAAGCTTTAGCTACTGCCCCAGCTTTAGGATTACCAGATTATAAAAAAACTAAATGAAAACTCCAGCCAAGCTAGAACTTCCAATGAGTAATCTCCCAAACCTCCTGTAACAGAGGCACATGGGATATATGCAAAATGACTCTTATGAACATCAGGTGTTTCAGCTATATGGTGATTTTGATTGCCCATGACTTTTATATTTGAAGTTATTTTATTGGACAATTTCAGGCCAATAAAGCCAAACCCCACTAGCTTTGGATATGCATATTTTGGTCTTGTTATGACCTCATCAGCATAGCATAAACAAAGTGTTTGAATTAGTATAAGAAACACAGGGTTGTTATACCCAGCTGATGTCCATTATCATTAGGGTGACTGCAAAATATCCCAACTAACAAATTAAAACAGAGTTAGAAGGTCACACTGAAAAACCATATTCATAAGGGTCATTTGCATATATCCCATGCGCCTCTGTTACAGGAGGTTTGGGAGGTCACTCATTGGAAGTTCTAGCTTGGCTGGAGTTTTCATTTAGTTTTTCTCTGATTTTTTTTAGTATGACCTTCTAACTCTTTGTTTTAATTTGTTAGTTGGGATATTTTGCAGTCACCTTAATGATAATGGACATCAGCTGGGTATAACAACCCTGTGTTTCGTATGCTATATATATATATATAGTAAGCTAATAACATTGCAAATAAGTCAGTTAGAAGCCCCAAAGGGACAAAAAAAGAGGAAGGGGGAGGAGCTGCTAGTTTAGTAAAAGTGCTGGTTGAGGGGAACAAGTTGCAGCTGGTTGGCAACAATGAGCTGGCAGTGCCCCTCCTGCCTCATCTGATGCCTCTTGCGTTAATTGTGGAGAAGCAGGACACTGGAGAGGAGAATGCCCACACAAGCAAACGCAGAGTCCAAGATACCTGGACTGAATGGCAGCCAAATTAAAGCAATACTGCATTTCTTCTGCTACCTCCTGACATTGGAAGGAGTCAGGAAGCACCATACTGACTATGTCAAAATAATGAAGCAGAAATAAATCTTCATCCTTTACTGCCAATAGATTAAAAGGGACCCTATATTAAGGTGGAAGTAAATTCAAAGGAACTTCCTTTCCTAGTGGACACTGGAGCCACTAGGTCTGTGTTAAAAGTTACTTCAGATAGTCAAATGCCAGCATCAAAACATAAAGTAAATGCAGTTGGGGTAATAAATACTACTGTTACATATCCTGTTTCTGGGCCTATACCCATTTCTTTAGGACCTATTAAAGAAAATAATTCTTTCCTTTTCAGTACTGCTGCACCAATGGACTTGCTAGAAGGAAACCTACTATGCAAATTGAGTTGTACTATTTACTCTACACCAGAAGGGGTTTATTTGGATGTTCCAAAAGAATCAGAAGGGGAAGTATTAGCAATCTTAGCACAAGCTGAGGAAGAGCCTGTTGAAAGCATGCAGACAACTGAGGAACTGTTGCAGCAGGTACCTGCTAACGTATGGGCTAAACATGCTAATGAAGCAAGTATATTAAAATCTGCAGAACCAGTAAAAATAAAATTGGATCCACCTAAGCTTCTCCCTAGAGTTCCACAGTATCAACTGAAGCCAGAAGCAGATCAAGAAATCAAACCTGTAGCTCAGTCTTTAATAGAAGAAGTAATAATAGTGACAGCTAAAACCCCTTGTAATAGTCCTATTCCTCCTGTAAAGAAGACAGGAAAGGATATGTATAGGCTTGTGCAAGATTTGATGATTGGTAAACCATGCAGCATTGCCAACTTTCCCCGTGGTTCCAAATCAAGCAACAATACTGAGTTGCATACCACCTACAGCAAAATATTTTTCTGTGATAGATCAGTGTCCAGCATTCTTTTCTATACCTATCCACCCTGAACATCAGTTTCTGCTTGCCTTTCCTTATAAGGCTGAGTAGTATACATGGACAAGGTTACCACAGGGATACACTGAATCTCCTTCATTATTTTCTCAAATTCTAAAAAAGATTTGGAAGACGTGACATTTCCAGGTGGGTATGTCTTAGTGCAATATGTAGATGATTTATTAATAGCATCTGATTATTTTCAGCAGTGTCAGCAGGCTACACTACATTTTTTTAATTATTCTTGCAGAAAAAGGACACAAGGTGTCAAGCGAAAAATTACAGCTATGGTCATCTGAGGTACATTATCTTGGTCATCTGATATTTCAGGGTAGCAGGCTGATACTACCATCTCATATTGAGGCAACTGCTAAAGCCCCATGACCAAATACTCAGCATCAGCTTAGCTCTTTTATGTATGACTGGATATTGCAGACAGCGGATTTCTAACTATGCAGAAATTGCTAAACTTTTGACATATCTTTTAAAACAGGATACACCAGTGCTCCTCCCTTGGGATAGTGAGAGAGTGGGAAAATTCATTTCAGAATTTAAAGCAAGCTTTAGCTACTGCCCCAGCTTTAGGGTTACCAGATTATAAAAAAACTAAATGAAAACTCCAGCCAAGCTATAACTTCCAATGAGTAATCTCCCAAACCTCCTGTAACAGAGACACATGGGATATATGCAAAATGACTCTTATGAACATCAGGTGTTTCAGCTATATGGTGATTTTGATTGCCCATGACTTTTATATTTGAAGTCATTTTATTGGACAATTTCAGGCCAATAAAGCCAAACCCCACTAGCTATGAATATGCATATTTTGGTCTTGTTATGACCTCATCAGCATAGCATAAACAAAGTGTTTGAATTAGTATAAGAAACACAGGGTTGTTATACCCAGCTGATGTCCATTATCATTAGGGTGTCTGCAAAATATCCCAACTAACAAATTAAAACATAGAGTTAGAAGGTCACACTGAAAAACCATATTCATAAGGGTCATTTGCATATATCCCATGTGCCTCTGTTACAGGAGGTTTGGGAGGTCACTCATTGGAAGTTCTAGCTTGGCTGGAGTTTTCATTTAGTTTTTCTCTGATTTTTTTTAGTATGACCTTCTAACTCTTTGTTTTAATTTGTTAGTTGGGATATTTTGCAGTCACCCTAATGAAAATGGACATCAGCTGGGTATAACAACCCTGTGTTTCGTATGCTATATATATATATATATAGTAAGATAATAACATTGCAAATAAGGCAGTTAGAAGCCCCAAAGGGACAAAACAGAGGAAGAGGAAGGGGGAGGAGCTGCTAGTTTAGTAAAAGTGCTGGTTGAGGGGAACAAGTTGCAGCTGGTTGACAACAATGCGCTGGTAGTGCCCCTCCTGCCTCATCTGATGCCTCTTGCGTTAATTGTGGAGAAGCAGGACACTGGAGAGGAGAATGCCCACACAAGCAAACGCAGAGTCCAAGATACCTGGACTGAATGGCAGCCAAATTAAAGCAATACTGCATTTCCTCTGCTACCTCCTGACATTGGAAGGAGTCAGGAAGCACCATACTGACTATGTCAAAATAATGAAGCAGAAATAAATCTTCATCCTTTACTGCCAATAGATTAAAAGGGACCCTATATTAAGGTGGAAGTAAATTCAAAGGAACTTCCTTTCCTAGTGGACACTGGAGCCACTAGGTCTGTGTTAAAAGTTACTTCAGATAGTCAAATGCCAGCATCAAAACATAAAGTAAATGCAGTTGGGGTAATAAATACTACTGTTACATATCCTGTTTCTGGGCCTATACCCATTTCTTTAGGACCTATTAAAGAAAATAATTCTTTCCTTTTCAGTACTACTGCACCAATGGACTTGCTAGAAAGAAACCTACTATGCAAATTGGGTTGTACTATTTACTCTACACCAGAAGGGGTTTATTTGGATGTTCCAAAAGAATCAGAAGGGGAAGTATTAGCAATCTTAGCACAAGCTGAGGAAGAGCCTGTTGAAAGCATGCAGACAACTGAGGAACTGTTGCAGCAGGTACCTGCTAACGTATGGGCTAAACATGCTAATGAAGCAAGTATATTAAAATCTGCAGAACCAGTAAAAATAAAATTGGATCCATCTAAGCTTCTCCCTAGAGTTCCACAGTATCAACTGAAGCCAGAAGCAGATCAAGAAATCAAACCTGTAACTCAGTCTTTAATAGAAGAAGTAATAATAGTGACAGCTAAAACCCCTTGTAATAGTCCTATTCCTCCTGTAAAGAAGACAGGAAAGGATATGTATAGGCTTGTGCAAGATTTGATGATTGGTAAACCATGCAGCATTGCCAACTTTCCCGTGGTTCCAAATCAAGCAACAATACTGAGTTGCATACCACCTACAGCAAAATATTTTTCTGTGATAGATCAGTGTCCAGCATTCTTTTCTATACCTATCCACCCTGAACATCAGTTTCTGCTTGCCTTTCCTTATAAGGCTGAGTAGTATACATGGACAAGGTTACCACAGGGATACACTGAATCTCCTTCATTATTTTCTCAAATTCTAAAAAAGATTTGGAAGACGTGACATTTCCAGGTGGGTATGTCTTAGTGCAATATGTAGATGATTTATTAATAGCATCTGATTATTTTCAGCAGTGTCAGCAGGCTACACTACATTTTTTTAATTATTCTTGCAGAAAAAGGACACAAGGTGTCAAGCGAAAAATTACAGCTATGGTCATCTGAGGTACATTATCTTGGTCATCTGATATTTCAGGGTAGCAGGCTGATACTACCATCTCATATTGAGGCAACTGCTAAAGCCCCATGACCAAATACTCAGCATCAGCTTAGCTCTTTTTTATGTATGACTGGATATTGCAGACAGCGGATTTCTAACTATGCAGAAATTGCTAAACTTTTGACATATCTTTTAAAACAGGATACACCAGTGCTCCTCCCTTGGGATAGTGAGAGAGTGGGAAAATTCATTTCAGAATTTAAAGCAAGCTTTAGCTACTGCCCCAGCTTTAGGGTTACCAGATTAAAAAAATACTAAATGAAAACTCCAGCCAAGCTATAACTTCCAATGAGTAATCTCCCACACCGCCTGTAACAGAGACACATGGGATATATGCAAAATGACTCTTATGAACATCAGGTGTTTCAGCTATATGGTGATTTTGATTGCCCATGACTTTTATATTTGAAGTCATTTTATTGGACAATTTCAGGCCAATAAAGCCAAACCCCACTAGCTATGAATATGCATATTTTGGTCTTGTTATGACCTCATCAGCATAGCATAAACAAAGTGTTTGAATTAGTATAAGAAACACAGGGTTGTTATACCCAGCTGATGTCCATTATCATTAGGGTGTCTGCAAAATATCCCAACTAACAAATTAAAACATAGAGTTAGAAGGTCACACTGAAAAACCATATTCATAAGGGTCATTTGCATATATCCCATGTGCCTCTGTTACAGGAGGTTTGGGAGGTCACTCATTGGAAGTTCTAGCTTGGCTGGAGTTTTCATTTAGTTTTTCTCTGATTTTTTTTAGTATGACCTTCTAACTCTTTGTTTTAATTTGTTAGTTGGGATATTTTGCAGTCACCCTAATGAAAATGGACATCAGCTGGGTATAACAACCCTGTGTTTCGTATGCTATATATATATATATAGTAAGATAATAACATTGCAAATAAGGCAGTTAGAAGCCCCAAAGGGACAAAACAGAGGAAGAGGAAGGGGGAGGAGCTGCTAGTTTAGTAAAAGTGCTGGTTGAGGGGAACAAGTTGCAGCTGGTTGACAACAATGCGCTGGTAGTGCCCCTCCTGCCTCATCTGATGCCTCTTGCGTTAATTGTGGAGAAGCAGGACACTGGAGAGGAGAATGCCCACACAAGCAAACGCAGAGTCCAAGATACCTGGACTGAATGGCAGCCAAATTAAAGCAATACTGCATTTCCTCTGCTACCTCCTGACATTGGAAGGAGTCAGGAAGCACCATACTGACTATGTCAAAATAATGAAGCAGAAATAAATCTTCATCCTTTACTGCCAATAGATTAAAAGGGACCCTATATTAAGGTGGAAGTAAATTCAAAGGAACTTCCTTTCCTAGTGGACACTGGAGCCACTAGGTCTGTGTTAAAAGTTACTTCAGATAGTCAAATGCCAGCATCAAAACATAAAGTAAATGCAGTTGGGGTAATAAATACTACTGTTACATATCCTGTTTCTGGGCCTATACCCATTTCTTTAGGACCTATTAAAGAAAATAATTCTTTCCTTTTCAGTACTACTGCACCAATGGACTTGCTAGAAAGAAACCTACTATGCAAATTGGGTTGTACTATTTACTCTACACCAGAAGGGGTTTATTTGGATGTTCCAAAAGAATCAGAAGGGGAAGTATTAGCAATCTTAGCACAAGCTGAGGAAGAGCCTGTTGAAAGCATGCAGACAACTGAGGAACTGTTGCAGCAGGTACCTGCTAACGATGGGCTAAACATGCTAATGAAGCAAGTATATTAAAATCTGCAGAACCAGTAAAAATAAAATTGGATCCATCTAAGCTTCTCCCTAGAGTTCCACAGTATCAACTGAAGCCAGAAGCAGATCAAGAAATCAAACCTGTAACTCAGTCTTTAATAGAAGAAGTAATAATAGTGACAGCTAAAACCCCTTGTAATAGTCCTATTCCTCCTGTAAAGAAGACAGGAAAGGATATGTATAGGCTTGTGCAAGATTTGATGATTGGTAAACCATGCAGCATTGCCAACTTTCCCCGTGGTTCCAAATCAAGCAACAATACTGAGTTGCATACCACCTACAGCAAAATATTTTTCTGTGATAGATCAGTGTCCAGCATTCTTTTCTATACCTATCCACCCTGAACATCAGTTTCTGCTTGCCTTTCCTTATAAGGCTGAGTAGTATACATGGACAAGGTTACCACAGGGATACACTGAATCTCCTTCATTATTTTCTCAAATTCTAAAAAAGATTTGGAAGACGTGACATTTCCAGGTGGGTATGTCTTAGTGCAATATGTAGATGATTTATTAATAGCATCTGATTATTTTCAGCAGTGTCAGCAGGTAACACTACATTTTTTTAATTATTCTTGCAGAAAAAGGACACAAGGTGTCAAGCGAAAAATTACAGCTATGGTCATCTGAGGTACATTATCTTGGTCATCTGATATTTCAGGGTAGCAGGCTGATACTACTATCTCATATTGAGGCAACTGCTAAAGCCCCATGACCAAATACTCAGCATCAGCTTAGCTCTTTTTTATGTATGACTGGATATTGCAGACAGCGGATTTCTAACTATGCAGAAATTGCTAAACCTTTGACATATCTTTTAAAACAGGATACACCAGTGCTCCTCCCTTGGGATAGTGAGAGAGTGGGAAAATTCATTTCAGAATTTAAAGCAAGCTTTAGCTACTGCCCCAGCTTTAGGGTTACCAGATTATAAAAAAACTAAATGAAAACTCCAGCCAAGCTAGAACTTCCAATGAGTAATCTCCCAAACCTCCTGTAACAGAGGCACATGGGATATATGCAAAATGACTCTTATGAACATCAGGTGTTTCAGCTATATGGTGATTTTGATTGCCCATGATTTTTATATTTGAAGTCGTTTTATTGGACAATTTCAGGCCAATAAAGCCAAACCCCACTAGCTATGGATATGCATATTTTGGTCTTGTTATGACCTCATCAGCATAGCATAAACAAAGTGTTTGAATTAGTATAAGAAACACAGGGTTGTTATACCCAGCTGATGTCCATTATCATTAGGGTGACTGCAAAATATCCCAACTAACAAATTAAAACAGAGTTAGAAGGTCACACTGAAAAACCATATTCATAAGGGTCATTTGCATATATCCCATGTGCCTCTGTTACAAGAGGTTTGGGAGGTCACTCATTGGAAGTTCTAGCTTGGCTGGAGTTTTCATTTAGTTTTTCTCTGATTTTTTTTAGTATGACCTTCTAACTCTTTGTTTTAATTTGTTAGTTGGGATATTTTGCAGTCACCCTAATGATAATGGACATCAGCTGGGTATAACAACCCTGTGTTTCGTATGCTATATATATATATATAGTAAGCTAATAACATTGCAAATAAGTCAGTTAGAAGCCCCAAAGGGACAAAAAAGAGGAAGGGGGAGGAGCTGCTAGTTTAGTAAAAGTGCTGGTTGAGGGGAACAAGTTGCAGCTGGTTGGCAACAATGCGCTGGCAGTGCCCCTCCTGCCTCATCTGATGCCTCTTGCGTTAATTGTGGAGAAGCAGGACACTGGAGAGGAGAATGCCCACACAAGCAAACGCAGAGTCCAAGATACCTGGACTGAATGGCAGCCAAATTAAAGCAATACTGCATTTCCTCTGCTACCTCCTGACATTGGAAGGAGTCAGGAAGCACCATACTGACTATGTCAAAATAATGAAGCAGAAATAAATCTTCATCCTTTACTGCCAATAGATTAAAAGGGACCCTATATTAAGGTGGAAGTAAATTCAAAGGAACTTCCTTTCCTAGTGGACACTGGAGCCACTAGGTCTGTGTTAAAAGTTACTTCAGATAGTCAAATGCCAGCATCAAAACATAAAGTAAATGCAGTTGGGGTAATAAATACTACTGTTACATATCCTGTTTCTGGGCCTATACCCATTTCTTTAGGACCTATTAAAGAAAATAATTCTTTCCTTTTCAGTACTACTGCACCAATGGATTTGCTAGAAGGAAACCTACTATGCAAATTGGGTTGTACTATTTACTCTACACCAGAAGGGGTTTATTTGGATGTTCCAAAAGAATCAGAAGGGGAAGTATTAGCAATCTTAGCACAAGCTGAGGAAGAGCCTGTTGAAAGCATGCAGACAACTGAGGAACTGTTGCAGCAGGTACCTGCTAACGTATGGGCTAAACATGCTAATGAAGCAAGTATATTAAAATCTGCAGAACCAGTAAAAATAAAATTGGATCCATCTAAGCTTCTCCCTAGAGTTCCACAGTATCAACTGAAGCCAGAAGCAGATCAAGAAATCAAACCTGTAACTCAGTCTTTAATAGAAGAAGTAATAATAGTGACAGCTAAAACCCCTTGTAATAGTCCTATTCCTCCTGTAAAGAAGACAGGAAAGGATATGTATAGGCTTGTGCAAGATTTGATGATTGGTAAACCATGCAGCATTGCCAACTTTCCCGTGGTTCCAAATCAAGCAACAATACTGAGTTGCATACCACCTACAGCAAAATATTTTTCTGTGATAGATCAGTGTCCAGCATTCTTTTCTATACCTATCCACCCTGAACATCAGTTTCTGCTTGCCTTTCCTTATAAGGCTGAGTAGTATACATGGACAAGGTTACCACAGGGATACACTGAATCTCCTTCATTATTTTCTCAAATTCTAAAAAAGATTTGGAAGACGTGACATTTCCAGGTGGGTATGTCTTAGTGCAATATGTAGATGATTTATTAATAGCATCTGATTATTTTCAGCAGTGTCAGCAGGCTACACTACATTTTTTTAATTATTCTTGCAGAAAAAGGACACAAGGTGTCAAGCGAAAATTACAGCTATGGTCATCTGAGGTACATTATCTTGGTCATCTGATATTTCAGGGTAGCAGGCTGATACTACTATCTCATATTGAGGCAACTGCTAAAGCCCCATGACCAAATACTCAGCATCAGCTTAGCTCTTTTTATGTATGACTGGATATTGCAGACAGCGGATTTCTAACTATGCAGAAATTGCTAAACCTTTGACATATCTTTTAAAACAGGATACACCAGTGCTCCTCCCTTGGGATAGTGAGAGAGTGGGAAAATTCATTTCAGAATTTAAAGCAAGCTTTAGCTACTGCCCCAGCTTTAGGGTTACCAGATTATAAAAAAACTAAATGAAAACTCCAGCCAAACTAGAACTTCCAATGAGTAATCTCCCAAACCTCCTGTAACAGAGGCACATGGGATATATGCAAAATGACTCTTATGAACATCAAGTGTTTCAGCTATATGGTGATTTTGATTGCCCATGATTTTTATATTTGAAGTCGTTTTATTGGACAATTTCAGGCCAATAAAGCCAAACCCCACTAGCTATGGATATGCATATTTCGGTCTTGTTATGACCTCATCAGCATAGCATAAACAAAGTGTTTGAATTAGTATAAGAAACACAGGGTTGTTATACCCAGCTGATGTCCATTATCATTAGGGTGACTGCAAAATATCCCAACTAACAAATTAAAACAGAGTTAGAAGGTCACACTGAAAAACCATATTCATAAGGGTCATTTGCATATATCCCATGTGCCTCTGTTACAGGAGGTTTGGGAGGTCACTCATTGGAAGTTCTAGCTTGGCTGGAGTTTTCATTTAGTTTTTCTCTGATTTTTTTAGTATGACCTTCTAACTCTTTGTTTTAATTTGTTAGTTGGGATATTTTGCAGTCACCCTAATGATAATGGACATCAGCTGGGTATAACAACCCTGTGTTTCGTATGCTATATATATATAGTAAGCTAATAACATTGCAAATAAGTCAGTTAGAAGCCCCAAAGGGACAAAACAGAGGAAGAGGAAGGGGGAGGAGCTGCTAGTTTAGTAAAAGTGCTGGTTGAGGGGAACAAGTTGCAGCTGGTTGGCAACAATGAGCTGGCAGTGCCCCTCCTGCCTCATCTAATGCCTCTTGTGTTAATTGTGGAGAAGCAGGACACTGGAGAGAAGAATGCCCACACAAGCAAATGCAGAGTCCAAGATACCTGGACTGAATGGCAGCCAAATTAAAGCAATACTGCATTTCCTCTGCTACCTCCTGACATTGGAAGGAGTCAGGAAGCACCATACTGACTATGTCAAAATAATGAAGCAGAAATAAATCTTCATCCTTTACTGCCAATAGATTAAAAGGGACCCTATATTAAGGTGGAAGTAAATTCAAAGGAACTTCCTTTCCTAGTGGACACTGGAGCCACTAGGTCTGTGTTAAAAGTTACTTCAGATAGTCAAATGCCAGCATCAAAACATAAAGTAAATGCAGTTGGGGTAATAAATACTACTGTTACATATCCTGTTTCTGGGCCTATACCCATTTCTTTAGGACCTATTAAAGAAAATAATTCTTTCCTTTTCAGTACTACTGCACCAATGGACTTGCTAGAAGGAAACCTACTATGCAAATTGGGTTGTACTATTTACTCTACACCAGAAGGGGTTTATTTGGATGTTCCAAAAGAATCAGAAGGGGAAGTATTAGCAATCTTAGCACAAGCTGAGGAAGAGCCTGTTGAAAGCATGCAGACAACTGAGGAACTGTTGCAGCAGGTACCTGCTAACGATATGGGCTAAACATGCTAATGAAGCAAGTATATTAAAATCTGCAGAACCAGTAAAAATAAAATTGATCCATCTAAGCTTCTCCCTAGAGTTCCGCAGTATCAACTGAAGCCAGAAGCAGATCAAGAAATCAAACCTGTAACTCAGTCTTTAATAGAAGAAGTAATAATAGTGACAGCTAAAACCCCTTGTAATAGTCCTATTCCTCCTGTAAAGAAGACAGGAAAGGATATGTATAGGCTTGTGCAAGATTTGATGATTGGTAAACCATGCAGCATTGCCAACTTTCCCCGTGGTTCCAAATCAAGCAACAATACTGAGTTGCATACCACCTACAGCAAAATATTTTTCTGTGATAGATCAGTGTCCAGCATTCTTTTCTATACCTATCCACCCTGAACATCAGTTTCTGCTTGCCTTTCCTTATAAGGCTGAGTAGTATACATGGACAAGGTTACCACAGGGATACACTGAATCTCCTTCATTATTTTCTCAAATTCTAAAAAAGATTTGGAAGACGTGACATTTCCAGGTGGGTATGTCTTAGTGCAATATGTAGATGATTTATTAATAGCATCTGATTATTTTCAGCAGTGTCAGCAGGCTACACTACATTTTTTTAATTATTCTTGCAGAAAAAGGACACAAGGTGTCAAGCGAAAAATTACAGCTATGGTCATCTGAGGTACATTATCTTGGTCATCTGATATTGCAGGGTAGCAGGCTGATACTACCATCTCATATTGAGGCAACTGCTAAAGCCCCATGACCAAATACTCAGCATCAGCTTAGCTCTTTTTTATGTATGACTGGATATTGCAGACAGCGGATTTCTAACTATGCAGAAATTGCTAAACTTTTGACATATCTTTTAAAACAGGATACACCAGTGCTCCTCCCTTGGGATAGTGAGAGAGTGGGAAAATTCATTTCAGAATTTAAAGCAAGCTTTAGCTACTGCCCCAGCTTTAGGGTTACCAGATTATAAAAAAACTAAATGAAAACTCCAGCCAAGCTATAACTTCCAATGAGTAATCTCCCAAACCTCCTGTAACAGAAACACATGGGATATATGCAAAATGACTCTTATGAACATCAGGTGTTTCAGCTATATGGTGATTTTGATTGCCCATGACTTTTATATTTGAAGTCATTTTATTGGACAATTTCAGGCCAATAAAGCCAAACCCCACTAACTATGAATATGCATATTTTGGTCTTGTTATGACCTCATCAGCATAGCATAAACAAAGTGTTTGAATTAGTATAAGAAACACAGGGTTGTTATACCCAGCTGATGTCCATTATCATTAGGGTGACTGCAAAATATCCCAACTAACAAATTAAAACATAGAGTTAGAAGGTCACACTGAAAAACCATATTCATAAGGGTCATTTGCATATATCCCATGTGCCTCTGTTACAGGAGGTTTGGGAGGTCACTCATTGGAAGTTGTAGCTTGGCTGGAGTTTTCATTTAGTTTTTCTCTGATTTTTTTTAGTATGACCTTCTAACTCTTTGTTTTAATTTGTTAGTTGGGATATTTTGCAGTCACCCTAATGATAATGGACATCAGCTGGGTATAACAACCCTGTGTTTCGTATGCTATATATATATATATAGTAAGCTAATAACATTGCAAATAAGTCAGTTAGAAGCCCCAAAGGAACAAAACAGAGAAAGAGGAAGGGGGAGGAGCTGCTAGTTTAGTAAAAGTGCTGGTTGAGGGGAACAAGTTGCAGCTGGTTGGCAACAATGAGCTGGCAGTGCCCCTCCTGCCTCATCTGATGCCTCTTGCATTAATTGTGGAGAAGCAGGACACTGGAGAGGAGAATGCCCACACAAGCAAACGCAGAGTCCAAGATACCTGGACTGAATGGCAGCCAAATTAAAGCAATACTGCATTTCCTCTGCTACCTCCTGACATTGGAAGGAGTCAGGAAGCACCATACTGACTATGTCAAAATAATGAAGCAGAAATAAATCTTCATCCTTTACTGCCAATAGATTAAAAGGGACCCTATATTAAGGTGGAAGTAAATTCAAAGGAACTTCCTTTCCTAGTGGACACTGGAGCCACTAGGTCTGTGTTAAAAGTTACTTCAGATAGTCAAATGCCAGCATCAAAACATAAAGTAAATGCAGTTGGGGTAATAAATACTACTGTTACATATCCTGTTTCTGGGCCTATACCCATTTCTTTAGGACCTATTAAAGAAAATAATTCTTTCCTTTTCAGTACTACTGCACCAATGGACTTGCTAGAAGGAAACCTACTATGCAAATTGGGTTGTACTATTTACTCTACACCAGAAGGGGTTTATTTGGATGTTCCAAAAGAATCAGAAGGGGAAGTATTAGCAATCTTAGCACAAGCTGAGGAAGAGCCTGTTGAAAGCATGCAGACAACTGAGGAACTGTTGCAGCAGGTACCTGCTAACGTATGGGCTAAACATGCTAATGAAGCAAGTATATTAAAATCTGCAGAACCAGTAAAATAAAATTGGATCCATCTAAGCTTCTCCCTAGAGTTCCACAGTATCAACTGAAGCCAGAAGCAGATCAAGAAATCAAACCTGTAACTCAGTCTTTAATAGAAGAAGTAATAATAGTGACAGCTAAAACCCCTTGTAATAGTCCTATTCCTCCTGTAAAGAAGACAGGAAAGGATATGTATAGGCTTGTGCAAGATTTGATGATTGGTAAACCATGCAGCATTGCCAACTTTCCCGTGGTTCCAAATCAAGCAACAATACTGAGTTGCATACCACCTACAGCAAAATATTTTTCTGTGATAGATCAGTGTCCAGCATTCTTTTCTATACCTATCCACCCTGAACATCAGTTTCTGCTTGCCTTTCCTTATAAGGCTGAGTAGTATACATGGACAAGGTTACCACAGGGATACACTGAATCTCCTTCATTATTTTCTCAAATTCTAAAAAAGATTTGGAAGACGTGACATTTCCAGGTGGGTATGTCTTAGTGCAATATGTAGATGATTTATTAATAGCATCTGATTATTTTCAGCAGTGTCAGCAGGCTACACTACATTTTTTTAATTATTCTTGCAGAAAAAGGACACAAGGTGTCAAGCGAAAATTACAGCTATGGTCATCTGAGGTACATTATCTTGGTCATCTGATATTTCAGGGTAGCAGGCTGATACTACCATCTCATATTGAGGCAACTGCTAAAGCCCCATGACCAAATACTCAGCATCAGCTTAGCTCTTTTTTATGTATGACTGGATATTGCAGACAGCGGATTTCTAACTATGCAGAAATTGCTAAACTTTTGACATATCTTTTAAAACAGGATACACCAGTGCTCCTCCCTTGGGATAGTGAGAGAGTGGGAAAATTCATTTCAGAATTTAAAGCAAGCTTTAGCTACTGCCCCAGCTTTAGGGTTACCAGATTATAAAAAAACTAAATGAAAACTCCAGCCAAGCTATAACTTCCAATGAGTAATCTCTCAAACCTCCTGTAACAGAGACACATGGGATATATGCAAAATGACTCTTATGAACATCAGGTATTTCAGCTATATGGTGATTTTGATTGCCTATGACTTTTATATTTGAAGTCATTTTATTGGACAATTTCAGGCCAATAAAGCCAAACCCCACTAGCTATGAATATGCATATTTTGGTCTTGTTATGACCTCATCAGCATAGCATAAACAAAGTGTTTGAATTAGTATAAGAAACACAGGGTTGTTATACCCAGCTGATGTCCATTATCATTAGGGTGACTGCAAAATATCCCAACTAACAAATTAAAACATAGAGTTAGAAGGTCACACTGAAAAACCATATTCATAAGGGTCATTTGCATATATCCCATGTGCCTCTGTTACAGGAGGTTTGGGAGGTCACTCATTGGAAGTTCTAGCTTGGCTGGAGTTTTCATTTAGTTTTTCTCTGATTTTTTTTAGTATGACCTTCTAACTCTTTGTTTTAATTTGTTAGTTGGGATATTTTGCAGTCACCCTAATGATAATGGACATCAGCTGGGTATAACAACCCTGTGTTTCGCATGCTATATATATATAGTAAGTGTGTGTGGGGTATGCAGTCCCCCACATATTTTAAACATTGTACACTATACAGAGTGATACTTCCAAGTCAAATAAAGAACCATTTCCAAAAGACAATATATAGTTAATATATGTGGGGGGCTGCACCATCACACCCCCTTACTATATATACTAACTCCAGGATCACACTACAGTGAGGAAAAGGCCGTATATAACTTTCAGTGAAATGAGTTTCAGTCAAGTGAGTTTTCAGTGAAGTCCTGTAACAGAGGCACATGGGATATATGCAAATGACCCTTATGAATATGGTTTTTCAGTGTGACCAAGTGAACTAGTAATTTAATTTTCAGTGAAGTGAGTTTTCAATAAAGTGAATGGAATACCATTTGCATATATCCCATGTTCCTCTGTTACAGGAGGTTTGGGAGGTCACTCATTGGAAGTTCTAGCTTGGTTGGAGTTTTCATTTAGCTTTTTTCTGATTGTTTTTTCAGTGTGACCTTCTAACTCTTTGATTTAATTTGTTAGTTGGGATATTTTGCACTCAACGCGCAAATCTGAGACAGTTGAAAGGAGGCAAAAATCCTTAAAACAGCAGCACCATATACTTAATGTACGAAAGACTCTTCAGTCTGCCAGTACTAAACAATATACTTTATTAGACAAACGACTCTTCAGTCCACTTTTAACACTCACATTAACGCAATTCAACACACACTGCGTTTTCATTTCGATAGACTTCATCAGATGGAGACAAATGCATACCTGAACACACCCATCAATATATATACTCTCAGGACTAATTGTGACTGAAGAGTCATTTGTCTAATAAAGTATATTGTTTAGTACTGGTGGACTGAAGAGTCTTTCGTACATTAAGTATATGGTGCTGCTGTTTTAAGGATTTTTGCCTCCTTTCAACTGTCTCAGATTTGTGTGTTGTAGTTGAACTTTTGAGCAGTGATTCCCCTGTTTACATATTTTGCACTCACCCTAATAATAATGGACATCAGTTGGGTATAATAACCCTGTGTTTCTTATACTTAGTAAAATACTCTGCTTATGCTATGCTGATGAGGTCATAACAAGGCTGAACTATGCATATCCATAGTTAGTGGGGTTTGGCTTTATTGGCCTGAAATTGTCTATTCAAATTACTTGAAATGTAAAAGTCATGGGCAATCAGAATCACCATATAGATGAAACACCTGATGTTCATAAGACTCATTTGCATATATCCGATGTGCCTCTGTTACAGGAAGCTTGGGTGGTCACTCATTGGAAGTTCTAGCTTGGCTGGAATTTTCATTTATTTTTTTCTGATTGGGTTACCAGATTATTGAAAGACTTTCATTTTATTTTGTCACAAAAGAAATGGATTTGCTCAGGGAGTACTTGCACAGAAACATGGGAACAGCTATCACCCATTAGCTTATTATAGTGCAGCACCTGATACTGTTGCAAACAGATTTTCATCAAGCTTAAGGGCTGTGGCTGCTGCCACCATTCTAGTCAATCTTATGCGATCATTGGTACCCAGGCTTGATCTTATCATAGCTGTCCTTCATTCTGTATCATTTCTCTTACTAAAAATGAAAATTCAGTCTCTCAACTGCACGTCTAACTAAATATGAACTTACTCTTCTTTCTGATCCATTTATTTCTTTCATATGCTATCCTGTTCTGAATCCTGCATCTTTTTTTACATACTGCTGAGGATGGTGAAGAACATGATTGTGTGTGTGACTAATTATCTGCTTTCTCCTAGGAATAACTTAAAAGACAGTCCTATACCCAATGCTGAACTGGACCTATTTTGGATGGTTCCTGTGGAAGAGATCAAAATGGAAATTTGGTCACAAAACATATCTGTCTGCACCAGTTCTGATGTTTTGTTTTAGCAAAATTAGAAGAGAATATCAACTTTCTAAGTTGAAGCATCACAGGGAGAAGTTCAGAGGTGGCTTAAAGATGTAAGCAATAAATCCACTGATGGGTTATGGTGACAACCAGATGGCTGACTGGTGGCACCTGTCTTCTTGCTACCTTACCTAGTAAAGGCATACCATTTACCAGCCCATGCAGGTAAGACAACATTATTTAATCAAATTACCCAAAGTTGGTGTGCCCCTCATGTCTCTTCTTTGATATTTCACTATGTTAATAATTGTGCAGTATGTTCAAAACATTATGTTTTAGTACTAGTCTGCATGTTTTTTTTTTCTTTTCTTTTTTTTTTTTGGCGTGGGTGGAAGTTTACACATGCCATAAGACAAACTGTGTGACAGTTACTAAGAAACTTTTTTTTAAATGTATTCTTAGGTTTGGTGTACCTTGTACTATGTAAATATTTAATACTAACTTGAATCTTCACTGTCCCAACCATCCCCAGTCATGTGGATTAGTAGAAAGAGTCAAGAGAACACTTAAGAACAAGGTGGTGAAAATCTGCACTGGCACACATCTTAAATGGCCAGAGGTGCTTCTCTTAGCCTTAATAAGTATGAGGAGTACATTAAGTACTACAAGAAAAATGAGTCCCTATGAGATATTAATGGGGACACCAATGGCCAATCCAGCTACTACCCCTGTGTCAAATGAAAAATTGACTCTGATGATGTTATATTGTCTTACTGCACAAACTTATTAATTTCTTACAGCAGTACCACAGAAATGTACGAAAAGCTCGTCCTCAACCTCCTGACCAGCCCTGTCACCAACTGTGGCCCAGTGATTGGGTTTATGTTAAAACTTTCCAAAAAAAAACTGTTTGAGACCAAAGTGGAAAGGTCCTTTTCAAGTTCTGCTCACCACTGCAAAGGAAGATCGAAAGGCACAGGATGAACTATCTGCCCCAGTGAAGGATTAAAAGAGAAAATCAACTCAGATGGCAGTCCACGATGAATCCAGTAACAACAGGTACTTCTGTTTTGTTTTTGTTGCTGTTTCCTCTTTCAAACTGGTCAAGAAAAAAATAGTTTCCTGTTAGTTCTTCAGCTACAGGCTGTGGACTTAAATATGACAAACTGTTGGGTGTGTTCACATATACCTCATCATGATTTCAATCTCTGCATCACAAGTGACATCTGAAAAGGAACTTAGTGATACTAACTTAAGGCATAATGTGGCTGACTTTTCAAAGGCTGTCTCTCTCCAGCTTGGAACTTTAAGAAAAATCTTGACGACTGGATGGGAAATAAAAAATCACCCTGGGGATCACTTCTGCAGCACTGCTTGACAGAGGCACAGGAAAATAATTTTCTTGGGTGGCAAAAGCCAGAGAACCTTTCTGGCTAGGCTTATATAGGCCCCAGGGCTGATAGCCTAGTACCTATCTATGAACCTATGAACAAGTTCTGCTCACCACTGCAAAGGAAGATCGAAAGGCACAGGATGAACTATCTGCCCCAGTGAAGGATTAAAAGAGAAAATCAACTCAGATGGCAGTCCACGATGAATCCAGTAACAGCAGGTACTTCTGTTTTGTTTTTGTTGCTGTTTCCTCTTACAAACTGGTCAAGAAAAAAATAGTTTCCTGTTAGTTCTTCAGCTACAGGCTGTGGACTTAAATATGACAAACTGTTGGGTGTGTTCACATATACCTCATCATGATTTCAATCTCTGCATCACAAGTGACATCTGAAAAGGAACTTAGTGATACTAACTTAAGGCATAATGTGGCTGACTTTTCAAAGGCTGTCTCTCTCCAGCTTGGAACTTTAAGAAAAATCTTGACGACTGGATGGGAAATAAAAAATCACCCTGGGGATCACTTCTGCAGCACTGCTTGACAGAGGCACAGGAAAATAATTTTCTTGGGTGGCAAAAGCCAGAGAACCTTTCTGGCTAGGCTTATATAGGCCCCAGGGCTGATAGCCTAGTACCTATCTATGAACCTATGAACAACAAATCATGGAGACACATGTTATGCAAGAAATGGAACTGTACCAGTGAAAATCAGCCAATGCAATGACACTAGACATAAAAGTGTGTTGAACTCTTTATACTTAAAAGCTATAAGTGGAGGTGTGGCATGGGCATGATAGATGATTATTACTGCATTTATGGTGATTGTGCCTACCCCTGGTTGTCTACAATCTGGTCTAGATGTTGTTTTGTGGGCTATGTCTCTCCTCCTATACAACATTTCAAAATCCTCCAGCAGGCAGACTGAGAAATAAATGGGCAATTCACTGGGCAGAGCAAGTATTTTCAGTCTTTACTCCTGGGTATGTAGTGCAAAGGGCAATGCTCAAAATTACCATGCTTACTCAAATTCTTCAGAAGGTAGTAAGCCACATTCCACTTCACATCAGAATGGCAAATCAAGAAATGACTAAACTTCGAACTGTGGTACTATAAAATTGCCTGGCACTTGACATAATGCTAGCTGCCAAGGAGGGGGAGGTCATGTGCCCTCATAGGAAGTCATTGTTGTTCCTATATTAGTGAATATCATGATGAACAAAAAAGTTGTCCAATTTCATAGAGTAAAGGGCCAAAGATCTGGACAATACACCTAAACAGTTGACACTTTTTGGATAGTTGGGCAGTGCATTTTGTATCTTAGGAACCAGTATATTACAGAGTATCATTACATATATCGGCACTGTCTTTTAATTGTTTTAATATTTTCTCTTCTAAAAGCTGTAATTACAAAATGCTTAATCTTGCCTGCACATCCAGTAACACTTCTAAAAGTATCTGATGATGAACAAATGATTGCAGATGATGAATACTATGATGCTGAAACATACTTTATCAAATTAAGAAAAATTAAATATAATTGTGTGTGTTATGTAACACTTACCCTTGGATTCAATAACCTCCCGTGCAGGACTAGCTTAGCCCTGCATGGAAGTGCCCATTTTGGAGCAGGATGGCAGCGTGCCATGCACACTAATGAAGGCATGCTGGTCAAGCTCCTAGGCTTACACGGAGCATGTACGAGTGCTCTCAGAACTCACAGAGCTCTCAGAGTAAACATGCCCCTGCAATGTCGAACAGCAGAAGCGTTAAGAAATGAGCGGGATCACTCACAGGTGTTCTCATATCCCCACCAACAGACTCCCATGTGTACAATAGCAACAGGGCATATAAATTAAAAGAAGAAACCCATCTATATCTTTTAAAACTCAGATGAAAGCTAACCAAAGGTGCGCGGGTGTGCCCATCACTTTTCTATGGTTAATGTAGCTGAAATAGCAAAAGGAGGATAAAAAGCAGGATATGTGCAAATGAAGCACTGCAGCAATATTGTAATGGGCAGAGTGTTCGCCTCACGAGCAGTCGGTCCCGGTTCGAGTCCCACTGCAGTACATTCCATTTCCATGTGGAAGCACTGTTTTGATCAATATATTTAGTTGTATAACCTAATAAATAACATAACTGGAGTAGTAAGCAGTGTAATGAATGATAACCCCATACACTTGCCAAATCCACCACCTATGACTGTCGAAAATAGAGCAGTAGTAAGGATAAATAAGCATGACTAATAGGTGCAAGTCTGTTTGCACGATGGGAAGCAGTGCCTACACAGAGTAGGCAATAGTGAGGCTAACCACGTGTAAGCAGATGTTACTGGAAGTTAGCAGTGCTTACCATTGCGAAAACCCACTGACAACTGCGTAAAAGTGTATCAACCACTCCATATCCAAGGGCCATCGTTCTGGCCAGCAACAAATTAAACAGTCCCTGCAAGGTTCGAACCCAGGAGCCTACACATCATAGCCAATCTGATTTACCACTAAGCCACTGCAGGTATACATAACCCTGCCATGTTCACAAACAGAACATCCAGCAATACCATTCAACATTACAGGACATGTAGCTAAATATGTAGATGTATGTGTGTGTGTGTGTGTGTGTGTGTGAGTGTGTGTGTGTGTGTATATATATATATATATATATATATATATATATATATATATATATATATATATATATATATATATAACTAAATAGATAGAAGAAAAGAAGAAAAAGAACAAGAAAAAACAGTCACAATGTACCAAAATGAGACCAATAACCAAATCCAAGGTACCAATAGACCAGAAGCCAGCCAGAAGCCTTTTAAAACCAATTTAATATGTGCACAAAACACACAGTAAACACATAAACCAGACAATTAAAATACAGCGTTTTCCGTTTCAAATACTTCATCAGATGTGGTTCTGAGGTAAATTGACAGGTTAAATCTCTTGCTAGTGAACAGATTGACCAATAAAAACATTCACTAAAATGATTCAATAAAATGACTCATGAATATTAATGAATAAATAAGAGTTAAAATTGAAACCAATATAGTAGGCACTTTAAAACCTATAAAAACCTGTATAAAACAATGGATTAAAAATTATTACATATTTAATTCAAGTGAGGACCATTTTGAACAGAATAATAACATTAAGTTAAAGAAGGAAAAGTTAAAAGATCCATAAGAAATACATTTTACCAGTTTAGAAATGAATGTAAAACAATACTTTGGCTCTCTCTAGTGGTCAAATTTGAAAATTGCAAGCCTGATACATTAAATACTTTATAGTGGGAGTATGTTTTTCGACCCCTAGATGTTTTTCAGGAATTAATGAGGAGGCCAGAAAATGTGGTTCAGAAAGTCTCAGGGTCCTTTCCAAGATCCCCATGGAGAAAGAGTTCCCCCAGAGGCAGGGGAGGATCTTAAATGGAAGAAGCTGCCCCTGCAGCAGAAAAGTCTCACAGAACCCGGGATCCAGCAGTTCCTTCTCCGGCAGACCCTACCAGCACTCCTGAAAAAAGGCCCGGTTGTCCACCTGTGGAGGCAATCAGATGTCATTTATCCCTGCACCAGAGACCCTGGCTAGACATTACAAAAGATACATGGGTGCAGAGGATTATTTCCTGAGGTTATATAATTCCCTTCTCCCTACCATGTTCATCTGTATGCAAAATTCTTGATGTTCCACCTAGTCAAAGGAAAGTAGCAACACTAGAAATACAAAAGCTGATAGAAAAAAGAGTCATATAAGCCGTTCCACCAGACCAGATAGAATCTGGAACTTATTCAAGATTCTTTTTAGTGCCAAAGAAAACAGGGGACTGTCAACCGATTTTGGATTTCAGCAGTCTGAACATATCAATTTAGCACACCAAGTTCTGGATGGTCACAGTTCAGTCCATTCTGCCCTTTTTGTACAAGGATGACTGGATGCGCTTGATAGACCCCAAGGATGTGTACTATCATACTATCACATAAAAATGAACACAAAATCCAGACGGTATTTACTCTTCTGGTTGGGAGCCAACCATTACCAGTTTGGAGCACTGCACTTTGGCCTCACCACAGCCCCCAAGGCTGTCCACCCAAATGCATGACAATAGTAGCAGCACACTTGAGACTGGAAGGATTCCAAGTGTTTCTGTACTTGGATAACAAGCTCATTACCATTCTGACCAGACATCTACTGATCAGAGCTCGAGACCAAGTACTGCCGGCTCACTCCCATCTAGGCATAATCATAAATTACAATAAATCTCAGTTACAGCCATCTCAGATATTGGAGTTCATAGGAGCCATTTTCAACACAGTATCCATGACAGCTTTTCTTCTTCTTCTGTCACGAGTACAGACTATCATATTTCAGGTCAGGAAGATAATTCAAAGCTCCACAGTCTCAGTCTGATTAATCCTACAAGCCTTGGGATCAATGTCTCTGGCTATAGTTCTAGTTCCATTAGCAAGATTTCATATGAGGATTCTTCAGTGGATGTTAGCAAATCAGTGGTCCATTCTTTATCAGTACATGTGTCTGCTCAGATAAGAATTACCCAAGCATACAAAAGATACCACTGGCAGTGGATCCATTCAGATCAGGTTCCACAAGGCCATAAATTCATTTTCCCTCAGCTGAAGACCATAGTGACCACAGATGCATCCCAGATTGGGTGGGGTGGGGAACTTCCTGGTGAAAAACAGTCCAAGACACACAGTCCCCCAAAGAGGTCAATTTGCATATCAATTTTCTGGAAATGAGAGCAGTACTTTTAGTGCTGCAGGCCTTCCAAGACTCTCTCCCTTTTGGAACATTTGTGATTTAGACAGACAATATGTCAGTAGTTTGGTACATCAACAAATGAGGAGGAACCAGATCTTACCCCTTGTGTTGAGAAGCTCTCAGAGTTTGGCAATAGGCAATCTCATCTAGCTGATTTCTGATAGCAATGCACATTCTGGAGAAATCCAACATGACAGCAGACAAGTTGATCAGGTCCATTTTACTACCTCACGAATGGTCTCTCAACAAGATTGTGGCGGAAATGATTTTTTGCAATGGGTCCAGCCATGCTGCAATCTATTTGCATCTTCTCTAAACAGCAAGTGCAGCAGGTTCTTTGCCCTAATCCCCCCACCAGGGAAGTCACCAAGAGATGCTCTCCTGCACAATTGTCCCCCTTGATCTCCTCTATGCTTATCACCCCAGTTCTCTTAATCCTAAAATTTCTGCAGAAAGCATCACGGTTGAAGAGCAAAGTCATTCTCATTACCCCTTACTGGCCTCGACAAAATTGGATCCCCTTTCTTTGGCCTTATCTAATCTACCATCCTTGGAGTCTGGATCCAGTTCTGGACCTTCTATCTCACCCAACACGCATGGTTCACTCAGATATCTCAAACCTAAGACTGACAGCATGGTTGCTCCACTTCCATTGATAGCTAGACGACATACACTCTCTTCTTCTGTTTGTCATATACTTTTGTCTTCCCACAAAGCTTCTACAAGGAAATTGTACAGAAGTAAATGGAAGAGATTTGTTTTTTGGGTGCAGCAGAAGCATGCTGACCCCCTTACAGCACCAGTACATAGTGTCCGTGAATTTTTAGCAACAATATTCAATGAAGCAGACAAGTTCCTCAACTATTAGGGTAGAACTAGCTGCCATTTCTGATTTTCACATTGGGGTTCAAAACTCCTCCTTGGCGTCATCTACACTTTGTAAAGTCTTTTTGAGAGGTACCCTTCTTTCGAGACCCCCTTATAAAGCTGCAACTCCACCATGGGATTTTAATTTGGTATTGCAGTCCCTAATTCATTCACCTTTCAACCAGCAGTTAAATGCGAGTTAAAATTTCTGACCTGGAAAACTCTTCTGCTAGAAGACTTTCAGAACTACAAGCACTGTCTTGTAATCCTCCTTAGCATTTCATAAAGATTGGGTGGCTTTATGAACCAATCCTACTTTCCTTCCTAAGGTGTTATTAGAATCAAACATCTACTAAGCTATTCATTTGCCAATTTTCTTTCCAGATTTTACAATCAAAGGGGAATATATCTTACACTTACTGGATGTTCACAGACAGTTGTGTTTTTACTTACATAGAACAAAAAATTCTAGAAAAACAGATCAATTGTTTGTCTCATATGCAGATTCTAAACTGGGGAAGTCAGTCACAAAGTTAACCTTAGCTAAGTGGCTTACCAATTGTATATCCTTTGTCTGAAACAAATTAGGCCTTTCTTTACCAAAACCATTGAGGGCCAATTCAACCAGGTCCATGGCAGCATGTTCAGTATTTCTTTTCAGAGCAACCACAGATGATATATGTGCAGCTGCTACTTGGACTATTCTTCATGTCTTTATTACTTATTACAAATTGGATCTGGTCTTGAGGGGAAGAGCAGCTTTCTTAGAGTCCTCCTGGGATTTCAGGAAGCTGGGGACTCTGTTCCAGTTGTTGAGGAATAAATGAAAATTGGCAACATCATATAAAGAAGTCATGTATTCAGCATAACATTCCATTTGTGTTGTCCATTTTCATTCTTCCTCAAATTCCCTCCCACCAATCCCTTACCTTTGAGCTAATGACTTCTGGAAGAATGAGACCTTTTAATGAACCACTGTTTTTTATGTTGAGCTCCAGGTATGGATTTCGGTTAACATGTTGCTAATTTTTGCCTTTATACTATAAGCCAGCAAATAAGATCTGAGGTATGTTAGGGGATAGAGCATTATGGGTAAGGGAGGAGCTCAAGAGTTTGTTAGTGGCCACAAGCTGAAAATAACAGCCAACTTGGATATGAGGGTCAGATCCAAACCTAGATGATGAAGAATGAAAATGGACAACACAGATGGAACGTTATGGTGTATACATAACTTTTTTTTTCTTCCCACAATTTTCCATTAAAGGTGAACACATGCTCCATCTTTTAAATGTGCACAGGCAACTTTGATTTTATATTCATCGGACCAAAGATTTCAGGAAAACTAATCAATTGTTTGTATCCTTTTCACCAAACAGATTGGGCATGGCAGTTTCTAAGGTGACTGATAACCTTCTCTGGCTATAGACAAAGGATATGCATTCTTTGCCTAAGCCCTCTAGAGCACATTCCACAAGGTCTGTGGCCACTTCTTCAGCTTTTTGTTCAAGAACATCACTAGATGACACTTGTACCACTGCCTCTTGGTCCAGTGTTCCTACCTTTATTGCTCATTACAACTTGGATCTGATTTCTAGTAATAGAGCTGGTTTTTGCTCTGCAGTACTCCTAAATATCCTTCCGTGAGGACCACCCAAGGTTCATCTAGCTGGGGACTCTGTCCCATCATTTGAGGAATGAATGAAAATGACAACATCAGATACAAAAGTTATGTGCTCGCCATAGTGATGCATCTGTGTTGTCCATTTTCATTGTCTTTCAAATTCCTGTTCTTCTAACCCCTTTCCTTTCTTCCTGGACAGACCTAAGGGCCGCTGTTTTGAGAATCAGTTGTTCCTTGTTTGAGCACCAGTTTTATCCTAATTGTCTCTGCCTTACAGATTCTTTATAGTATCAGTCATGCATTACTGGTGGCAGCAAACACATTCTGAGGTATGCTAGGTTAGTGGGGAATTGTGGCTAAATGGAGGAGCTTGAGTTTGATCTGTGAATTTGGAAGAAGCAGCCGAGCCATATCCAATACCCATCACTTGAAGAAGAATGAAAATGGACAACACAGATGCATCATTATAGTGAGAACATAACATTTGCTTTCTCCACATCCAGTGATGATTAAACAGTCAGGTTTTCCTTCCCAGTTCAACATCCTCATATCCTTTCAGAAGGATCTTTCTAGGAAGGGTGTATAAGAGCAAATGGAAAAGATTCCCTCTTTGGGCAGTCCAGAGGCAATTAGACCCCTTTTCAGCACCTACTCCAGCTATCCTAGACTTTCTTACTTTCATTTTCAAGAGTTGAGCTAGTTATTTTCTGTAAAGATCCAGCTTGCAGTTATCTTGAATTTTCATGTAGGAAATAACCATTCATCCCTGGCATCAATTGGATTATGCAAAGCCTTTCTCAAAGGTACCATTTTTCTCCACCTCCCCTATTAAGGATCCTACTCCTCCATGGGATTTAACAATTTTTCTTCAAGCCCTGATTTGGCCCTGCTTTAAGCCAGCTGCCAAGGATGGGTTTAAACTTTTTGTCTTGGAAAACTGTTTTTTTCTGGTTGAATTCACATCAGCCAGATGGGCATCAGAACTCCAGGTTCTCTCTTCTAAGCCACCATATCTGATCTTTAACAAGGGCAGTGTGTTTCCACATATTAATTCTTCCTTTATACCTAAGATGGCTTCAGAAACAGCCATAAATCAGTCCATCAATTTTCCTGTTTTCTTTCCAAAATTTTCCAGAAAAAAAGAGTACATGCTGCACCTTTTGGATGTTCATAGACAGCTTAGATTCTATCTTAACAGAAAAGATTTAAAAAAATCAGATTAGCTATTTTTTTCATTTTCCAAAGTCAGGTTTGGCATATCAGTTTCAAGGGTGATTTTAGCAAGAAGGCTCACTGAGTGCATCTCTTCTGTCAATAACAAGAAAGGATTGACACTGCTAAGAGCCCCTAAGGCTCATTTCAACAGATCTGTAGCCACATCCTATGCTTTCTGGTCCAAAGCTTCTATAGATTATCTTTGTACAGCAGCACTTTGTTTAATACTCATATCTTCATTGTTCACTACATCTTGTTTAGAAGCAGGGCAGTGTTTGGCTCTGCTGTACTCTGGAATATACTTCCTTGAGGACCACCTTGGTATTTTTTCTCTAGCTGGGGACTCTGCCCCATGGGTTGAGGAATGGAAAAAAAGACAGCATCAGATACAAATGTCATTTACTCACCACAACAATGCAACTCAACTGTGTTGTCTGTTTTTGCCCTCCAACCCTTTCTGTTTAGAAGTTTTAATTCCTTGGATCTGATTTTGTCGTTTTCATTCATTTCTCAATTGATGGGTCTCAGATCTGACTTGGCCGCTTTTTACTAGACTCACTGATCCAGCTCTCGAGCTTATCCCTTTACAGAAAATGCCCCAGTCTGTTGGTATACCTCAGATCTTGTTTGCCACCACATCATTTGGATGTGGATATCTGGTCTTGAGCTACGGAGGTTAACGAGATATTGTTATATTCTTTTTTGTGAGGTTTTTGTACTAAGTATTGGTTTCCCTTTTTTCCCTTTACCTTTAAACAAAACATGCTCAACTTTCTAGCGGTTACCTTTCTTTTATCTCCCCTTCTTGTCAGGCTTTTCTACCCTTGTCAAGGTACTATCCCGCATAACATTGTTGGCATTCTTTCCCTCTCATTCTGTCTACCTGATTTAGGGTATATTTCAAATACCATTGCTGGTATTTTTTTTCCTACTATTAAATAAAAAATCTCTAACTTTTGTGTCTTCTTGTTGATATGGGTGTCAGGCCTATGGGCTTTAAAAAGTGCACCTCCCATGAGCATAACATCCCTAACTCAAGCGTCCACAAGGAGTATATGTATTGTTTGGGTGCTGCCCATCTGTATGTGGACTGTTGTTTGGGATTCATCTCCTGTGCTTCTAGTGATAGGAGGAATAAGTTGGTTTTGAAGGGCTAGCTACCTTCTACCATTGTTTCTGCCTTGACTAGGGCTCCAACCCCAACTAGCTACTCTGACAAAGGGAAACCTGATTGGGTTCATAAAGAAAAGGAATCCAAGAAATGGACCCCTGACCTTTCTCCCTGTTCAACTCCGATTCCTGAGCCTCCAGCTAAAGTTCCCAAGACATCACATCTGACTCCTTCCTTTGATCCTGCTTCATCAAGCTGCAAGTCTTCTTGGGTCTGATCTCCACTTTTCACTCTAGATCTGATATCTCCTTGTCTCCATTCACCCTCCTTATAGGGGACACCTAGAAAATCTTCCAGACAACCTTCCACTACTTTATCGTTTAGGTCTTCTCTGAGCTTATCTGAGGTAGAGGTGGATAGGATGAAGAGGAAGTTTCTCAGGGTTCAGATCTAGATGGAGGTGATTCCATCTTTGTCTCCCACTGGACATGTGAGCCTGCCCTCCTCTCAGCATCGCATTGTATCTCCTTTTACAATTTTACCAGTGGTTTCAGAGCCCTTGAATCCCACATCTTTGAGGATGTCTTTGTCGGATCCAATGACTGATCATTTTTTTTACTCTGAACATGCCCCTGAGTCAACTGACTCCGACCTCTCCAGAGCAGGATGACTCTTGGAGCCAAAGAGTTGGCTCTGGGGGTTTGGGATTGACTTCAAAGCTGTTGGCTCTGATTCCCTCCTCAAGGCAGAAATCCGTGGAGATCCAGAGTTCAGCACCAGTGTAACCCACTGCTGTTTCTCCTTGACCCTTCTGCCTTTGAGATTGTGGACAGGGCCTTTTTTATACCCAAAGAGAGGACATTCTTTCTGTCTTCAGATCCCACTGTCCCTGCACTGAGTTTGAGCTCTGATCCTCTCACACCTATTTCACTGGGACAGCCACTTAATACAAGCCATCAGCCAGTCCTCATCCAGGACTCCCCACCTTTTTCCAATACTTCACCAGACCATCCTACTGATGAAGTCCCTAGTAAGAGAACATGCAGAAGGAGGTACCTAGGTTCCTCTCAGAAATCTGTCATCAAAGACACAGACTTCAATGGATGGTCCCACAAATCTCTACCAGATGATCTTAACCCCAAAAAAACAAAGCTACTTCTCTTTACTCCTACTAATAAATCTCCTACACCTTTCTTCACTATCTCCTCAAATAATGCCACCTGTATTAACCCTGACAATACCACTCGACTATTAGGTGTAACCATTGACAACCATCTTAACTTTGATGACCAAATTAACACTACTATTAAAGCTGTTAAAAAAAAATTGGGACACTCTATAGAATTAAACCCTTCCTTAACCCAGCAGCTAGAAAAACCATTGCACAGACCCACCTGCTTTCCACCCTTTTTTATGCTTCTGCTATATTTACCACACTATCTAAAAATAACATCAACAAACTCTCTACCTGCTACAACAGTATAGCTAGATTCATTAATGCTACTCCCCTTAGAACTCACCACTGTCACAACCTCAAACAACTAAACTGGCTAGAACTAAATAACCACCTACTGTACCAACAATTACTTATCATTCATAAAACCCTTCATTTCCCTGATAATACTCCAAGCCTGGCAAACCTTATTTCTCCATACAAGAACCTAACCACACTTTGTTCTGCAAATAAGTTCCTAGTATCCATAACTAAATCATATAATAAAGCTGGGGATGCATTATTTTCAAATTCCATAGGTAAACACTGGAATCAACTCCCTCAAAATATAGCTACTCTTGAGTCTACCTCTCAGTTCAAAAGACAAGTCAAAGAACATCTTACTTCACATTGGTTATGTCCCTGTACCATTCCCGACTGAAAGTAATTCTCAATACGCCTAATTTTTTTTCCTGTCCCCTTACTAAGCCCCTACCTGATGCCTGCTGGAGATGAGAGTTGAATCTTAAGGTATGCCTTTGATTATTTTATCCTTAGTATTTAGTTCTTATTATTTTTTGTAGAACATGACTTATACGTTTTTAAATGTTTTTTGCTATCCTCTCTTGTTGAACATGACTTACAAGTTTTCAAATGTTATTGCTATCCTCTCTTGTACCATTTATAATTCTATGTAGATAAAATCTTTTTTATTGTTATACATTTTTTATTATTAGAAATCACTGTAATTTTATCTGTACTGGAGCTTTTCTCCCCGGGCCTCTACTGTAAATGGATATATGTCCAGCTAGACTAGCCCGGTCAACAAATGTAAAATAAATAAATAAATAAATAAAATTATGTCTCTTTTGGAGAGATCCTGGAACTTCTTAAACAGAAAGGTAGATGGTCCTCTGATACCCCTTCCCAAGAGGAGCCAGTGTTTCTGAAGCTTTTGAGGCTGGCCTAGCTACATCTTGGGTGGCCTCCCCAACTGACAAGTTGATCGATCTTATCTCATGCCAAGCATGGAAGGAACTCAATACAACAGATTCCATACCTAAAAGGCCAGACAGTTTCTTTACCTCCTACTAAAGATAGGGCCTGTTGGAGCAAATGAGTCTCTATAGATGCCATGGTGGTGGCAGTTCCCACTAAGAGAGAGCTTGCAGTCTCTCCGTCCATCCCTCTAATAAAGAATCCAGGGCCTGGCCAGATTTGGCAAGTACATTTATGCCTCGGTGACCTTTGCCCTTTGTTCTCTGAACGATTTAACACATTTCACCAGAGTACAAATGGATTTGACGTAGGAGCTTTCCAAATCTCTTTCAGTGTCTATGTCTCTGGAGGACCAGAAGAAAGTTTCTTCACAAGTGACCACCCTACAGCGCATTTCCAATGCGTCCATGAGATTGATCTCTCATGCAGATGAGGGTACCTCTAGGGCTGTGGATTTAGGCATTGCACTCAGGAGGCACTCCTGGATGCCCATGTTTGATTTTGTGGATCCCTTCAAGTCTTCGTTCATCAGTGCTACTTTTGATGGCTCATCTTTGTTCGGCAGCAAAGGTAAGGAACACTCTTCTAGAAGTGAGCAAGACAGAAAGACCTTGTCTGCCATTCTTATCAGTTTTTCTACCTCACGGAGATCACAAGAAAGAATGAAAATGGACAACGCAGATGCATCATTATGGTGAGTAAATAACTCTTGTATTCCTAGTTCGACCTACCTTTTGATAAGTTCCATTCCTTTATTCCTTCTTTCTTTCCTAGCAGACTAACTGGGATTTTATTGGTAATTAAAATGTGTTATTACTCTCTATTGTGCTATGGGTAGTAATATAAGTTGAATGGAGGGTAGACTTGATCTGAGATAACACAAGCTAAAGAGGAAGATGATGGGTAAGGGGAGGAGCTCAAGCTCTAAGTTTTTAGAAGTGCCGCAGTTTGATACGAGACTACATTGGTTGAGGAAGGATGAAAACAGACAACACAGATCCATTGTTATGGTGAGTACATAACTTGTGTGAGCATGTTTGTGTGGGACAATAAGGTCAGACACAGGCACATAAAAATAAGAGATTTTTGCCTGATTAAGACACTCAACTCTCTGAATCATCTTTGGTCCCCAGGACCTCTTCAAGTTATTACAGACAATTGTACAGTCATGTGGTACACCATCAAGCGAAGGGAAATCAGGTCATACCCCCTTTGCAGACTAGTCATGTTAGCTTGAGATATATCTTCACAGCACAGTTTCATTCTCTCGGCATCCTACTTTCCGTTAGAGCAAAATTGCATGGCAGACAAGCTGAGCAGGATGAAAGGGACACCCTCACAAATGGAAACTAAATCTGGTGTCTTCCAAGCTTCGACCCATTTGTAGGGAGTTCCTCAAGTAGACCTATTTGCTTCTTCTCTGAACAATCAACTACCAGTATTCCTTTCCAGGATTCCATGCAAGAAGTCCTGGAAGAAAGATGCATTTTCTTGGATGGTATCATTAGTGTATGCCTTTCAACTGATATCAAGGGTTCTTCTGAAGATTCAGAAGAAATCCCACATTATCTCTGTGGTGACCATCTTTTAGCCCAGGAAGCCATGGTTCTCGTTTCTTTTGGAAATGGCTAGGGGTAATTACTGCAAGCTTCTTCACAGACTGGATCAGCTCTCAGAAGAACATGGGTGTTTGATAACTCCAATCCCAGTCAACTTCATTTGACTGCCTGGATGATAGGGTCTTATTCACTTTAGGCACCTGCTTACTGAGGACATGCAGTAGGTATTAATGGAAGCAAGGTAACCTGCTACTGGAAAATCATATATTAGTAAATGAACAAAAAGTTTTCTAGTTGGTGCCAACAGCATAACCAGTACCCAATCGGGGCTAGTTGTTCTCTGTTTTTACAATATTTGTGAGAGGTATTGACCTATGATCTGTCCTACTCCTTCGTCAGGGTTCATTTATTGGCCATTTCAGCATGTCTAACCATGAATTCTTATGTGAAAATGTTTTTGAAATGGGTTTTGCATAAGAGGCTTCCATGAAATCCAGAGGCTTCACCTTGGGATCTTAATTTTGTGTTAAAGAAGCTAACACTTCTTCCATTTGAACCAGCCAACCTGGCTGATTTGAGGTTCTTAACATGGAAAACATTTTAGTAATTACTCTGACCTCTACAAGAAGTACATCTGGGTTGCAAGCTGTTACAGTGAGTCAACCCTATCTCATTTTCCACAGCAACAGGGTTTCTTTGAGAACTAATCCTTCTTTTATGCCTCAAGTGGTATTCAAGTATATTTTAAGCCAGAATATCCCATCTCACCATTTTCTTTCCAGTACTTAAAAGTGAGGGAGAAAGGATGCTCCAATACGTCGGATTGCCACAGACAACTCAGGTACTATCTTGACAGTACTAAATCTTTCAGGTCTTCAGACCTATTTGTTATGTCTCATGAAGGTAAGAAGGGACAAATTGTGTCAAAGAAGACTATTTGATCTTGTCATTTTCATTCATTCCTTAACTGTTGGGCTCAGAGCCAGCCCTAGGATCTCCTTAGTTGCTTTTTACAGCTCGTGGAGCACTGAAAGCTCTTGAGCTACACTCTTACCCACAATGTACAAGTCCCTTACCATACCTCAGGTCTCATTTGCTGCTTTCGCATTTGGACATTGGTCGCTGTTAGCTCTAGAGGTTTAGGCAGTTTTTTGTGAGTAATACTAAACTTTACCTTTTATTGCTTCCTATATTTTTATCTTTTACTTATGCTATGCTTCCTCTCTTGCCCTTGGTAAAAGTTTTAGTATATTTTTCCCTAAATATCATTGTTGGTATGTTTCCCCTTTCTTCTACCTTTTAGGTAGTTTCTTTCACTTACCATTGTTGTTATTCCTTCATAATTTATTTAAAGTTTAAGAAAAAACTTCTCTTTGCTTTTTCTATTTTCTTGGCTACTGTTTACATAGCAATGTTGGAAAAAGCTTCAGATTGTAAAAAATGTAAGGCCTCTGGTCATAAGATCCCTTTGTTAGATGCATATGAGTTGTGTGTTTACTGGTTAGGCCCTGCCCACTTAAACTCTGCATGTATATATACATAATATATGTAAGGCCTTTAATCCAAGGGTCATTATTGACCTGAGGAATAAATTAATATTAAGAGGATTAATGCCATCATCATCCTCTGATATAGCATCTGGGGTGCAAAGCCTCAAGAAAGGGATAAAAATGAGGCTACAAAACATCCATTTGACCTGTCAGGCTCTTCCGCTCCGAGGTCAGAGCTGCATTCTAAAATGTCTAAATCATTGGCTCCAAAGACCAAAATCTCTGATCCAACTTCTTTGAATCTAAAATCTAGGATGTTAGATCTGACCCCATCGGATCTGAAGAAACACAAAGATAGCTCTCCTTGGATCCAGTCTCTTCACACTCTGGATCCAATATCTTCCTGTCTCACATCTCCCTTCCTGGAGAGACACCACCACTCCAAGACCTTATATGTTGCTTCCTCTTCTCATTCCTTCAGATGTTTCACCAAAGCAGATGTTGCTAGGTTGATGAGGAAATTTCTCACAACACAAATTTAAATGGGGATTCTCCTGGCTCCTAGCCCATTGGTTCCAGAGACCTTCATAAGTACTACCCCACCAATTTTTTCTCCCTTTCCAGTCCAACCATTGGTTTCAGAGCAGTTGGAATCAAGAATCCCAGATCCATCCATATTGGATCCAAAGTTCATTGTATCTTCTACTCCAGTACAGTCTCTGAGTGGACTGGCTCTGAGCATGCTAGAGCCTGATGACTCTCAGAGCTGTAGCATTGGTGCCAGTTCCGAGGTGTTGAAGTTGACTCCGAGATTGTTGGAGCCATCTCTGCCACTCAGAGCCCTGGCCCTTGACAGCTCGGTTCTGACCCCTGCCTTAAGTGTTTTGTCTTTGGGTCAGAAAGAGTTGATGGTTAGGAGGCATGTCTTCTCCGAATCATCGGTTTCTTTCTCCCTGAGGCATTCTGTTTTTGATGTAGTGGAAAGAGTTTTATCTGTTCCAAGAGAAAGGGCACATCTTCCTTCTTTGACTCCTACTTCCCAGGTCCAGTTGTATTTGCATCTTGAGCCTCAACTTCCTACTCCACAAGGACAGTCAGCTCAAGGTATATTGATTTTTTCAGATAATTCTCTGGAACACCCCACTGAAGAAGCCCCTATGAAGAGAAAGTGCAAAAGGAGGCACTTACAGTCTCTAGAAGAGTCTTCATGGAGGATACTGATTTTGGGGAAGGGTCCCTAAGATCGCCACCTGACATTGGTTCTTTTGGAGACATATTAGAGATCCTCAAGCAAAAGGGTGGTTGGTCAGCTGACCCCCGAGAGGAATCAGTATTTCTGGAAGCCTTTACAGCTGGCCCGTCTATGTCCTGGGTGATTCCACCTGATGATGAGTTCTTTGATTTGATCTCTCAATGGGTGTGGAAGGAACCTGATTCTATTGAGTCAATCCATAAGAGACTAGACAGGATTCTGGCACCACCCAAGGACAGAGAAGTTTGGAGCAAGGGATTACCAGTCAATGCCATGGTCATAGCAGTGGCCACGAAAATGGAACTTGTAGAACAAAGTTCCTCTGTCCATCACCCTTACAGGGAGTCTAGGGAGCTGGACAGATTTGTAAAGCATGTCTATGCTTCAGTGATCTTTGTGCTTTGGTAAATTAACTATTTGGCATAATTCACCACACTCCAGAGGGCCTTTATTAAAGACCTTACCAAATCCCTCTCTGGGATCATTACTTCTGAGGCAGAGAGCTCCATTGCTTCACAGATGGCTACCCTACCGTCCATTTCAAACTTGTCTATGAGTCTCATCTCACATGTGACTGAAGGTACCTCAAGGGCTGCGGGTTCAGGCATTTCCATTAGCAGACATGCCTGGATGTTCCTGTGTGATTTCGTGGAGCCCTTCAAGTCTTCCTTCTTCAATACCCCCCTTTGACTGAAGTTCTTTATTTGACCCCAAGGTTAAAGACACACTATCCAGGTGGGAGCAGGAAGATAAAACCCTGTCTGCTCTGGGCATATGTATTTTGACTCCTCAAAGGACCTTTTCTAAGAATCAGTGAGGTGTTTAAAAAATGTGGTTCAGAAAGTCCCAGGGTCCATTCCATGTTCCTTATGGAGATAGTTCCCCTCTCTTCCCCTGGAGGAACTAATGGAGGATGCTGCCTGCATTGCAGAGGAGGCCCTCAGAACCAAGGGTCCAGAGATACCTTCTCTGACAGATCCTACCAACACTCCTGAAAGGATGCAAAATCGCCCACCTCTGGTGGCAGTCATGGATAATCTGGCGGCATATCAAAAAAACACAAATAAATAAAAGATGAACGAACACCAAGATGAAGCCAGTGTACCACTTTATTCTCCTGGTACCTCGGCCTTTTGCCTTCAAGGCATCAAATCTGGAGGCAGTCAGGGGTCATTTATTTCTGCACTAGAGAGCCTGGCTAGAGATTACAAAAGATTCATGGTTGCAGAGGATTATCTCCAGAGGTTATGTAATACACTTTTTTTCTCCCCCCTTAACAGTAAACAGAACTTCCAATGTTACACCCAGTCAGATGAAAACAGCAGCACTAGAAATTAAAAAAAAAACTGCTGTAGAAAAAAAGAGTCCTCCAAGAGGTCCCACCAGACCAGAGAGAGTCTGAAACTTACTCAAGATTCTTTTTAGTGCCAAAGAGAACAGGGGACTGGAGACCTGTTTTGGATCACAGCAGTCTGGTACATGAAGTCACAGTTCAGTCCATTTTGCCTTTTCTGAACAAGGATGACTGGATGTGCTCAGTAGACCTTCAGGATGTGTACTATCACATAAAAATGAACAAGACAATCCAGATGATACATTCAATTCTGGCTGTGAGCAAGTTATTACCAATTCAGAGCTCTGCCCTTTGGCCTCACCACAACCCCCAGGGTGTTCACCAAGTGTATGGCAGTAGTAGCAGCCCACTTAAGACTACAAGGATTCTGGGTGTTTCCTTACTTGGATGACTGGCTCATAACTGCTCCGACCAGGCATCATCTAATCAAAGGATGAGATTATGTACTCCAATTATGCTCCCACCTGGAAATTACTATCAATCACAGTAAATCTCAACTAGAACCAACTCAGATATTAGAATTTATCAGATCTTTGTTCAACACAGTTTCCTTGATAGCTTCCCTTCCCTTACCAAGGGTACAAAAGATCATTCAAAATTCCTCTCTCTCAGCTTGATTGATTCTTCAAGTTTTGGGGTCAGTGTCTGCTGCAATAGTTTTGCTTCTGCTAGCAAGATATCACATGAGAATTCTTCAGTGCACCCTAGTGACTCAGTGGTCCATTCTATTCAATCCTTATCCACCCAAATCAAGATAACTTAGGCTTGCACAAATTACCTCCTTAGGTGTATACACCCCGATCAGATAATGCAAGGTCACTCCTTTACTTTCTTCTCAGCCCAAGGCCATAATTATCACTGACTCTTCCCAGATCGGGTTGGGTGGCACTTCTTTGGTATGATAGTCCAAGGCAAATAGTCCCCTGAAGAAGCCAGTATGCATATCAATGTCCTGGAGTTGAGGGCAGGCCTTCCAACATCAACAGGCAAGGAGGAGCCAAGTCTTACACCCTGTGTCAAGAAGCTCTGAGAGCGTGGAAATGGGTGATCTCATCCAGTTGATTTCTGGTAGTAACACATTCTGGAGAAATCCAGTTTGATTGCGCATAAATTAAACAGGTCCATTCTAATGCCTCATGAGTGGTCACTCAATATGAAAGTGGCGGAAAAGGTATTCTGTCAATGGGGCCATCCTTGCTGCAACCTCTTTGCATCTCTGCTCAACAAGTGCAGCAGGTACTTTGCCCTGATCCCCTCACCGCTGTTCTCCATGACTGACCCTCCCCCCCACACGGTCTCATCTATGCCTTTCCTCCAGTACCACTAATCCCCAAATTCCTTCAGAAAGCATCTTGCTTGAAGAGCACAGTCATCCTTATTGCTCCTTATTGGCCTCATCAGATTTGGTTCCCCTTCCTTTGGCCTCACTTAATTCGACTCCCATAGATTCAAGATCCAATTCCAGACCTTCTGTCTCATCTGACAAACATAATTCACCCAGACATCTTAGGCCTAGAGTTAACTGCATGGCTTCTCTACTTCCATTAAAAAACAAGACACTCTAGGCTCTCTTGCCGTTTGCCACATTCTTTTGTCCTCCCACAAAGCTTCTGCTAGGAAAATTTACAGAAGTTAATGGAAAAGTTTTATTTGGGCACAACAGAATGACATTGGTCCTTTTTCAGAACCAGTATCTAAGGTTTTAAAGTTTTTAGCAAAGATTTTTTAAGGAAGGTGCTAGTTCTGCAACTGTTAAAGTATAACTAGCTGCCATTTCTAATTTTCACGTTGGGGTAAAAAATTCATCTTTAGCTTCTTTCAGACTTTGCAAGGCCTTTATAAAGGAACATTACTTCTTAGATCCCCTTTTAAAGATCCAACTCACCCATGGGATTTGAATTTAGTTTACATTTTTTGATCCAATGTTCCTTGGAACCGTCAGACAAATGTGAATTGAAATATTTAACTTGGAAGACTCTTTTTATTGGCCTGTACATTTGTTAAAAGAGTATCAGAACTTCAAGCTCTAACTTCTAAACCTCCTTATTTGATTTTTCATAAGGACAGGGTATCCTTAGGAACTAACCCATCCTTCCTTCATAAAGTGGTGTCATAATCCAATATTAATCAAACTATCAATCTTCTAGTTTTCTTTCCAAATTTTCAAAGGAGAATACATGCATTTGTTGGATGCTCAGTGACAATTACATTTTAACTACACAGGACAAATGTTTTCTGATACACAGGACAAATGTTTTCTGAAAATCAGATAAATTATTTATTTTATTTTCTGATTCAAAATTGGACAATTCTGTTAGAAAAATGACCTTAGCCAAATGGTTAACTGATTGTATTTCATTTGTTTACCAAAAAGCAGGTCTAACTTTGCCAAAACCTCTAAAAGCTCATTCTACCAGATCAATGGCAACCTCTTCAGTGTTTTTATCCAGATCTTTCTTGGGTGATATTTGTGCAGCTGCAACTTGGGCTTGCTCTCATGCCTTTATTGCTCATTACAAATTGGATCTGGTCTCTAGGGGAAGAGCAGTCTTTGGTTCAACTGTGCTCAGGAACATCCTTCCTTAGTGTCCTCGTGGGATTGAGGTAGCTGGGGACTGTGTCCTAACAGCTGAGGAATGAGTGAAAATGACAGCATCAGATAAAGAAGTTATGTACTCACCATAACGTTCCGTCTGTGTTGTCCATTTTCATTTTTCCTCAACTTCTCCTCCTCCAACTCCCTAATAATTTGACTTCTGGAAGGATCAGAAGATGCTAAAGGAACCAGCGTTCCTTTATTTGAGCTCCTAATACTGATATTTCTTATTTTTTATTTCTATATTCACTAAACGTTAGCAAACAAAATCTGAAGTATGGTAAGGGACTGTTGCTTTATGGGTATGAAAGGAGTTTGAAAGCCATCAGTGCTTTACAAGCTGTAAAAAACAGCCGAGTTGGATCTGAGGGTTTGATCCACACATTATCTCCTTCTTCTCTCTCAGTTCCTACGTCTGGGGCACAACTCCCCCCCCCAAAAAAAAACGTAAGCCCTCTTCAGAGGCAAAAGAATTCAGGAAGCGGTCTCTTACTCACTCTCAAAAATCAACCCCAAGTTCAGACCCTCCTGTCAAATTACAGATAAAGCTGGATCTGACACCCTGAGATCTGATGCTTCCTAGTTCAAAGTCTCTGAAGACCCAGCCCCTCAGAATCTTTCCAGAGCCTATCTCTCCTCGACTCCTATCTCCCTCCCTCCAAGAGACTCTGAGGAGAGAGTCTTAGCCCCAGTCCACTACTTCCTTCATCAAGTCTTCCCGGAACCTTTCTAAAGCTGACGTGACTAGGATGATGAGAAAGTTTCTCATAGCACAGATTCAGATTTGAGTTATCTTAGCTCTGTCTTCCATCAGATCCATAAGCTTCTCTTCTGTTTCCCTTAACTGTAATTTCCCCTTCTCCAATCTGACCAGTGATTTCAGAGCCGTTGGATCTGAGAATCCCAAGAGTGTCTGCGTCAGATCCAAAGATGGCCAGGCCTTTGGCTCAGACTGTGTTCCTAACTCATCTGGTGCTGATTCCCTTGGGACAGGACTAGTCTCAGAGCTAAAGCATCAGTGGCCAATCTGGGGGCTTGGTTCAGCTTAGAGGTTGTCAGAGCCATCCCTACCTCTCAGGGCTTCGGTGGTGGTAAAAGGATTTCAGTAGGTCGGGGCATGGTGGCATCAGGAGCTTCTGCTATGGTTTGACCAACAATGGCTTCTCCCATACCTTCTACCTTTGAAGTGGGGGAAAGGGCCTTATCTCTTCCAAGAGGCAAGACTACTCTTTCTTCTTTGGATCCTACAACCTTGTCCCCATTGGTTCTAAGCTCTGATTCTCACAAACCTATCCTGCAAGGACAGTAGCCTGATAAAGCATTTAGGCAGTCCAGCTCAAGGACTTTCCCCTCTCTTTAGACACCTCTCTAGACCATCCTACTGAGGAAGATTCCAGAAAGAGAATGCATAAGAGGAGGCATAAGGACTGACCTCTGGAATCCCTCACAGAAGACAGTGACTTCAATAAAGGAGAGGGATCCCCACGGTCTCCACCAGATGATGTCTGCTTCAGAGCCATCTTACCAATTCTCAGGTAGAAAGGTGAATGGTCCTCTGATCCCCTTCCCAGGAGGAGTCAGTGTTCCTTGAAGCTTTTAGGTCTGGCCCATCTACTTCTTGGGTGACAGTCCTCGCTGGTGAGCTTATAGATCTTGTCTCTTGCCAGGTGTGAAAGGAATCTGATATTGTAGAACCCAGTCCCCACCACCCTGATCAATTTCTTGCCCCTTCTAAGGACAGGCCCCATTGGAGCAAGGGGGTCCCTTTTGATATCATGGTTGTGGCGGCAGCCACCAAAAAGGTGGCAGAACAGGGATTCTCTGTCCATCCCCCTAACAGGGAGTCCAGGATGTTGCACATATTTGGGAAGGGCATTTATGCTTCAATGACCTTTGCATTACAGTCATTGAACTGTTTGGCTTATTTCACCAGGCTACAAAGGGATTTAACTAAGGAACTTTCCAAATCCATATCTGTGGAGGACCACAAAAAGCTTTCTTCACAGTGGGCCGCCCTTCAGTCCATCTCTAATGCATCCATGAGGTTAATTTCCAGTGCTGCTGAGGGAACCTCATAGATGGCAGGTTCAGGCATTGCCTAAGGAGATATGCCTGGAAGCACTTGTGCAACTTTGCAAAGCCCTTAAAGTGTTCTTTCATCAGTTTTAATTTTGATGGATCATTCTTGTTTGACCTTCCTGTTAAGGAAATGCTTTCCTAGAGTGAACAGAATCAAAAAACATTGTCTGTTGTAGGAATCTGTTTTTCTATCCCTCAGAGATCCATAACCAGGAATCAGTGAGGAGGAAGAAGAATGTAGTTCCATAAGTCCCAGGGTCCTTTCCAAGACCCATGAGGGAATACCTCCTTCAGAGGCAGAGAGGGGAGTTCTAATGGAAGACGCTGTCCTTGTGGCAGAGGAGGCCCTCAAATCCAGGGTTTCTGAGACGCATTCTCTTTTAAACCTTTTCAGTGTTCCTGAACTGTTGTCTGACTGTTCATCTCTGGAGGCTGTTGGGGGGGCACTTATCTTTTCACCCAGATGTGTGACCATCAATCACAAAAGATACTTGGGTGCAGAAAGTCATATCCAGAGGTTATTTCATATCATTTTCACAAATTCCTCCAAGCAAAAGGAAAAGGCTGCCTGACATTCCACCTAATCAGAGAGAGGCAGCAGCTCTAAAAAATTGAAGACTGCTAGACAAAAGAGTTATAAACAGGGGACCTGAAACCAATTCTGGACCTCAACAGACTGAATCAATTTGTAAAGAATTTCAAGTTCTGAATGGTCATGGTTCAGGCCATTCTGTCATTTCTTCAAAAGAATGAATGGATGTGCACCATCAATCTTCATATCAAGGTGGACAGATGCTCCAGAAGATATCTGTGCTTTTGGTAGGAGGCCAGTCACCGTCATTTCAGAACCCTGCCCTTTGGTCTCATCACAACCCATAGGGTGTGGCAGTGGTAGCAGCTCACTTGAGACTGCTAGGATTCTGAGTGTTTCCATACCTAGGTGAATGACTCCTCACTGCCCCTACCAGGCATTTCCTTGAAAAATCCAGGGACTACTTGCTCCAGTTATGTCAAACTCTAGGCATCTCAGTCAGCTTTTGCAAATCACCTCTTCAGCCTGTTCAGCACCTGGAATTCATAGGTGCTTATTTGGACACAGTCGGTCAGATAACATAGCTTCAACCAGAGTATGAACCATCAGGTGTCAAGTAAAACAAGTTATCTCACACTCTTCTCCTTCAGCCAGGTTGATTCCTCAGACTTTAGGGTTGATGGCAGCAGCCATAACCACGGTTGCTATGGCTCACTTTTATATGCACATTCTTCAATAGACTCTAGCTCTTCAGTGGTCCACTTCTTCACCATCACTTGTCTTCACCAGTCAAATTCACAGAAGTATGCAAAGACCCCCTGCATTGGTGGATGCAGTCGGATGAAATTTCTCTAGGTTGTCTTCTTGCTTTTCCAACCCCAGTAACCACAGTAACCATGAATGCCTCTCAATTACAGTGAGCAGGCATTTCTTGGTAAGGATGGTCCAAGGCAGATGGTTCCCTGAAGAGATCAGTTTACATATTAATGTCCTGGAAATGAGAGTGGTTCTCCTAGTATTGCAAGCCTTTCAGGACACCCTCCCTATCATGAAGATTGTGATTCAAACTGGCAATATGTCTGTAGTCTGGTACTTCAACAAAGACGGGGAACCAAATCTTATCCCCTTTGTTGAGAGGCAGTGAGAGTGTGGCAGTGGTCTATCTCCAACCACTTTTTTATGGGAATGCACATCTCAAGGGACAAACTCAGCTGGTCCATTCTGATGCCTCATGAGTGGTCTGTCAGTCATTTACTGGCATAGAGAATTTTCAGTTGATGAGGTCAACCTTACTGTGATCTGATTGACACTTCCAAAACAACAAGTGCAACAGGATCTTTGCCATGATCCCCCCTCCAGAGGTGTCACCAAGAGATGTTGTAGTCCACATTTGGCTCTCCTGTCCATTTTATGCTTATTCTCCGATACTGCTAATTCCCAAATTCTTACAGAAGGCTCTTTGGTTGAAGAGCATGGTTATTGTCATTACCCCTTTTTGGTCTTGTCAAGTGTGGTTTCTTTTCCTTTGGTCTCATCTTCAGTACCCACTTGGATACTGGACCCCAATACAGACCTTCTCTCTCATTCCATGGGGCTGGCTTACCCAGACATTGCAGGCCTCAAGCTGACCGCATGGTTTCTCCAATTCTATTGATTGTTAGACAGTCCAGACATTTCTCCCTGGTCCAACAGGTAGTACTAACATCCCAGAAGGCCTCTACAAGGAAGATCTACAAGAACAAATGGAAGAGGTTCTCCATTTGGGCTCTCGAGAGGCAATTAGACCCCTTCACCTCTCCTATTCCTGCTGTCCTGGAGTTTTTAGCAGAAGAAGGGGCTAGTTTCTCTACAGTTAAAGAGCAATTGGCGTCAATATCTAATTTTCATTCAGGTGAAAATGCTTCCTCTTTAACTTCATTGAAATCTGCAAGACTTTCCTTGAAAGTACCTTTTTGCTTAGGCCCCCAGTGCAGGATCCCGCCCCACCCTGTTTGACTCAGAGTCCATTTGAGCCATCGGTATATCCGAGTTAAAATTTTATCTTGGAAAACTGCTTTTCTAGTGGCTATTACATCTGTGAGATGAGTATCTGAGCTCCAGGCTCTCTCTTTGAAATTCTCATATTTGATCTTCTACCGAGATAGAGTTACCTTATGGACCAATCCATCCTTCTTGCCCAGAGTAGCCTCAGAGGTGAATATTAACTAAGTCATTAGTTTGTCTGTTTTCTTTCTCAACTTTGCTAACAAAGGCAAATGAGTCTTCATCTCTTCGATGTACATAGACAGCTCCACTTTTATCTCCTTAGAACAAAAAAATTCAGAAAGATATTTCAATTGTTTCATTTCCCCCCCAACAAATTATGTGGATCAATTTCTAAAGTTACTTTATCCAGATGGTTGACAGACTGCATATCCTTTATTTATGGTCAGAGAAGTTTGTTCTTACCCAAACCTTCTGAAGCACACTCCACTGTGTCCATGGTGACTTCATTTGTTTTCTGGTCTAGGACTTTAGCTGATGACATCTATGCTGAAGCTTCTTGATCCAGTGCTCATCCATTTATTGTTCATTACAAATTGGATTTGACTTCTGGAAGCAGGGCTGCCTTTGGTTCTACACTAGTCTGGAATATCCTTCCAAGAGGGCCACCAAAGGTTCACATAGCTGGGGACTCTGTCCCATCAGTCAAGGAACAAATGATAATGACAACGTCAGATATTAAAGTTATCTACTTACCATAACTATACATCTTTGTTGTCCATTTTCATTCTTCCTCATCTTCCCACCTTCCTTCCCTTTACTTCCAAGAGTGACCTCATGGTTGTTGTGAAACCTCTGTTCCATGTTTGAGCCCCAGTACTTTACCAACCTTCCATCTATTTTGTTCTGATGATAGTTTGTTCTGTTTGTTTTGGGGGCAGGAAACTCAATTTGAGGTATTTGCAGTTTAACTGGGGCATTATGAGTAAAGGGAGGCACTCAAGAGTTGGATCTGAGAATCTAGTAAATGTGTCTGAGACACATGCAAGGACTGATCCAAGACCCCATCAGTTGAGGAAGAATGAAAATTGACAACACAGATGCATAGTTCTGGAGAGTATATAACTTTAATATATATTCAGCACAACCATCCTACTCCAGTCTGGGTCAAAGCCTACCCCACCAGGGCTTTGGCTTCATTTATGGCTTTTTGAAATGGTTGGATTCTAGATGCATTCTAAAAGCTGCAGCTTGGTCCTCTGTATACACTTTTACAAAGCACTATAAGTTTGATTCCTTCTTTAGGTCTAGATTGGGCTTTGCTAGGACCATTCTTCAGGGGCTTCTGGTCCCTTCCCTTTCCATTTTTCAAATGTAGTAAGCTAGAGTAATCTACCCGTATATATAAGACTTCTGTAGTAGTGATAAGTATGATGAACATAGTAGAGTTGTGTAAGTAAACGTACCATAATAGTAGGTGTTTGAATGATCACTGTTGAAGTAGCTGCTCTTTTCCTCCACCCCCCTTTTTTAGTGTTTGTTTATGGACACTTATTTTTTTTTATTCTTAGCATTGTCTTTTCACTGCTCAGTCTCCCTGTCTCTGTTGACATGAAATCTCTGAAGGGCTTGGCACCTAAACATGTCTTTTTATTCAGCTCAGCTCAAACTGACTGATGACTTGAGCATGTGGAAGGTGCCTGGAAGCTTTGGAAGCCATTTTGCTCTTATATCCTAGGCAGGATGTAACCCACATATCTAAGGGTACTGCAGCAGTGATCAATCAAACATCTACTGTTATGGTAAGTTCACTTATGCAACTGTACTTTCTCATAGCTGCTTTCAGGCCCTGACAAATTGGTTCCCCTTTCTGTGACCCGATTAGCTTCTCTCTTCTCTTTTTTCTCTGGGATTCTGGATCCCATTTCAGACTTGATTTCCCACCCTTTGGGCTATCCTCACTTGCATCTGAAATCTCTTAGATTGATTACTTCCTGGTTTCCTCCACTTACAATGAAGTCTGGATATCTGATATAGTTCTGCAGATCCTCTCTTCTACATAGAAACTTTCCACTATAAAGATTTATGGTAGTAAGTGTAGAAGATTTACCATTTGGGGCCAGTTTAGGGGTTTGGAACCCTCCTCCTCTGCACTGGATGCAATTTTAGACTTACTAGCTAGTCTTCTCCAATCTGGGGTTGCTAACCTGCTATTAAGGTTTTGCTTTTGGTCATTTCAAATTTTCAGTGGGTTAAGATCATTGGACAGATGCTGCTTTAAGATTGTCTAAGGTCTTTTTGAAGGATACCTTCCTCTTTAGACCTCCAGTGAGGGGCTCTATCCCTCCTCGGAACTTGTCTTTTCTTCTTCAAGCTTTGGTAAGTGTCCCCATGCAGCCTGCTCTACTGAAGGTTTAAAGTTTTTGTTGTGAAAAACACTTCTTGACTGCAGTTACTATTTCTGAACTTCAGACCTTAACTTTACCTTCTTCTTCTCCTCTAGGATGGTTTCAATGCAAACAAGTCTTTCCTTTTTGCCTAAAGTGGCCTCTGAGTTCAATCTGAACCAGTCGATTCATTTGCAAGTTTTCTTCCCATTATTTCATTTATAATGGTGAATATGTGCTTCATTGCTTGGACATTCATCATCAATTGACTGAATGTGAAGTTTGCAGTGAGACACAAAGACATGAGTGGCAACCAAAAAGGCTCCTGAAGAATATACTGCCCTAATAGGATGATCTTTAAATGAAAATCCAACCAGTTTTGGGTGTCTATCTATAGAGACAAGCTTTGGAAACCAGTTTCTATGGTCAGTTTGTCCTGATGGCTTTTTTATTCATTTCTTTTGTTTATACCTTTTCTACCTATCAAACCAAAAGCCCATTTTATTAGGTGGTGGAAACACCAAAATCATAAAAGCATTTTTGACAGGAATTTTTATTACGCTTATGCTTAATTCATAATCTTAAGACTACTGCGTGCTGTGGCCAATATTTTTGTGGCAATTCTTATCCTGTATTTGTTAAATTTGGACACCTTTTGGGACATGCATAGGCACCATGTTGTTTATGGAACATTTCTGACAGGAATTTTAATTAGTTTTTTTAATTCCTTATCTAAAACTATTTATGTCATTTTTATTGATTTTAGGATCATGTCTCCTAAACCTGATAGACTTCTTTGAAGCAGTCACCAAAGCCATAGATGAGGTAGTTCACACAGCCTATCTAGATCTTGCCAAGGCGTTTGACACCATCCTCCACTTTGGAATTATAGATAAACTCACTAAACTAGGTATAAATCCCTATGTCACAAGATGGGTTGCCAACTGGCTTACTGACAGAACCCACACTGTGAAAGTAGCAGATTCCAAATCAGACCACACCAGTGACAAGTGGAGTACCACAGGGTTCAGACCTGGGTCATCCCCTGTTTGGTATCTACTTCTGTGAAGTACAGGCTAACACAGAAGGTCTTTGGCTAACTAAATTCACAGATGACTGCAAACTAGGAGCCATAACTGAAACTCCTAATGATGTGGACATCCTACAAAAGGGCCTCACTGAGACAGATGCCTGGTGTCAAAGCCATGGTCTCAAGCTCAATGCCAAAAAGTGCATTGTCATCCCCTTTGGTTAAAAGCTCTGTACCCATGAACTACCACATAGGCGGTAGTCTACTTAACACCGAAAGTGTGATAAGAGACCTTGGGACACAGGTGGACAGTAGTCTCTCCTTTGATAATCACATCGCCACAGTGGTCAGGAAATCCTTCTACATGGCACACCTCATCACAAAAGGTTTCTCATCCAGAAAAAAGAGGTCATTGTTCCCCTCTACTCATCACTCATTAGACCCATTATAGAGTACAACGCACCTTTTGGTATGTACCTCACAAGACATCTACAACAACTGGAAAGGCCGCAGAAATACCTCACAAAGAGGATTACTGGCCTCAAACAGATGCCCTACGCAGACCAACTCAAAATACTTCAGCTGTACTCCATCGCATATCGCCTACTCAGAGGTGATCTCTGCCTAACAATGAAAGCTATGTCAAACCCAGAGCTGTTGGACATGCTCCACTTAAAGAAATCCCAATCCCTCCGAGCTACACACTCTAGGGACCTAAACCTTGTCACCACAATAAACAGAACATGCTGGAGGGATAGATTCCTGTCCCATGGACTTCCCATACTCTGGAACAGACTACCTATCTATCAATAAAAAAGGAAGCACAAGTACAAGCTGCCAAAGATGGTAAAAAACAGGTTTAATCCAGACGCACTGAACAATGAACACTCCAACACAGTAGCACCAAATTCACCAATGACCTAGGTTTCGTCCCAAGGAAATGACTTCATCAGATTGGTGAAAAGGTACTGCCTATATATATACTAACAAGTTAAAACTAATTAAACAATTACACTCTATCAATTCTATTTAAAAAGATACAACCACAATTAACCCCCCTACCCATTCCAAAAAACATTTTCTTTTAAAAATGCATACAACAGTCCTGTTCTATTCTTAGATGTTATTCTTAGACTACCTATCTATGTCAAGCTCCTCATTAGCACTCTTCAAGAAAAATCTTGATGATTTGATGGGCAATAGGAAATTCACCACAGGGGTCACTTCTGCGGTTCTGCTTGACAGGGGCACAGGAAAATAATTTTCTTGGGTGGCAAAAGCCAGGGTACCTTTTTGGCTAGGCTTATATAGGCCCTAGGGCTAATAGCCTAGTACCTACCTATGAACCTATGAACCTTCACAGCCGGCCACGCTACAGTCCATCTCCAATGTATCTATTAAGTTGATGCACCTGTGTGCTTTTGCAGAACACTTCAAGTCTTTGCTCATCAGTTCTCTTTTTGATGGATCATCTTTGCTCAGCCCCAAACATAAGGAAACACTCTCCAGGAGTGAATAAGATGGAAAGACCCTGTCAGCCATTGAGATCTGTTTTAATACCCCATCAGAGATCCTTTTCCAGTAGTCAGTGAGGTGGTAAAAAGATGTGGTTTTGCAAGTCCCAAAGGTCTTTCCAAGAATAATGAGGAGATAGTTCTACTTGAGGCAGAGGTTGAACACTAACAGAAGATGCAGTCCTTGTGGCAGAGGTGGCCCATAGAATTAGGGCTTCAGAGGTACCGTTTCTGACAGACCCTACCGGTGCCCAGTTAGCCAACTGCTGCACTCTGGAGGCAGTCAGCGGACACTTATATTTGCACCTAGAAGGCTGGGCACCCATCACACTAGATACTTGGAAGCAGACAATTATATCTGGAGATTTTCATACCATTTTCTCAACCCCCCCCCTTGAAAAAAAAAAAAAAAAACAATGTTCCACCCAGTCAGTGGGAGGCAATAGCCTTGGAAATAGAAAAGTTGCTAGAAAAAAGAGTTATCCAAAAAGTTCCCCTAGACCAATAAGGATCTGAAAATTACTCAAGATTCTTTTTAGGGCAAAAAAGACAGGAGACTTGAGACCAATTCTGGATCTCGGAAGACTCAGCTAGTATGTAAAATGCTCATAGCTTCGGATGGTCATGTTTCAGTCCATTTTACCTGTACTATGGAAGGACGAATGGATGTGCTGGATAGATGTTCAAGATATGTGCTATCATATCAAAATGCACAGGCACTCCAGAAGATACCTGTGCTTCTGGCCAGGAGCCAGTAAGTACCATTTTCAGAGCACTGTCCTTTAGCCTCACCACAGCCTCCAGGATGTTCACCAAATGCATGGCAGTGGAAGCGTCTCACCTGAGACTGCTAGGGTTCCATGTGTTTCCATACCTATACAACTGGCTCCTGAGTACTCCATCCAGGCATATGTTGATTCAAGTGAGGGATTATTTGCTCCATTTATGTTGTCATTTGGGCATCACAGTGTGCTACACCAAATCACAGCTCACCCCTATTCAGACCCTGGAGATCATAAGTACTCATCTGGACATGATCAACCAGCTGGCTTTACTTTCTCTGGCAAAGGTTCATACTGTCAGGTCTCAGATCATGAAGGTGATCTCCCTTTGTTGTCTGACAGCAAGAGTAGTTTTTCAAGTGTTAGGATTGATGGCAGCAGTGATAACTCTAGTCCCATTAATCCCAGGTATCATATGCACGTCCTTCAAGATTTCCAAAATTTGCAAGGAATATCTTCTTTGGAGTCTTCATTCAGAAGTTGTTTTCTCAAGGTCATCCCTTCATTCTCCCTCAGCCAATAGCCACAGTCACCACTGATGCCTCCCAGATTGGATTGGGGGGGCATTTCTTGGGAAAGACAGTCAAAGGTGTGTTGTCCCCAGAAGAGGCCAATTTGCACATCAGTGTCCCGGAGATGAGAGATGTCCTATTAGAGTTGCAGGTTTTTCAAAATGTTCTATCTTTGGGGATGATTGTGATACATACAGACAATATGGCATTAGGCTTATTTATCAACAAACGGGGTGAACATACCTCAACAAGAAGTCTGGACAAAGCCATAAATAAAAGTGGGACAGAGGCTGAAAAATAGGACAATTTTTGAATATTACTCTTACAAACTTAGAAAGTTGATAGAATAACAGGTTTTGCATTAGTATGAATTTTCTGAAGAGCATTGAGTATGAAACTGAAATGTCTGTCATTATTTTCTAACTTCAGTCTTTAATGATTTGCCACTAATTTGCCAGAAAACCACAAAGTTATGAAAAATAGACCAAAAATATGAGGCAAAAATCTGGACATTCTGTGAAAATCTTTACAGTTGAGAGGTATGGGTGAACCAGATCTCACCCGTTGTGTCAAAAGGCAACAAGAATATGACAATGGGTGATCTCTTCCAGTTGCTTTCTTTTGGCAATGCACAAATCAGGGAAAATCAACATGCTCAGAGACAGTTTAAGCAGCTCCATTTTGATGCAGTTGGTCTCTCAATAAAAGAGCAGTGGAAAAGATTTTTTTGTCAGTGGGGTCAGACTTGCTCAGATCTGTTTGATTCTCCATTCCACAAAAAGTGTAGCAGGATCTTTGCCCTGGCCCTTCCACAAGGGGAGTGACCAAGAGATGATGTAGTCCATGACTGGCCCCCCAGTCTCCTCTATGCTTACAGCCCATTACCACTAATTCACAAATTTCTATAGAAAGCATCCCAGTTGAAGAGAAAAATCACCCTCATTTTATCCTTTTGGCCCCATCAGATCTGTTTTTCCTTCCTTTGGCCTCATCTTGTTTATCCTCTGTGGATACTAGACCCATATCCAGACCTACTATCTCACCTGACAGGGATGCAACATCTAGTCATCAAGAGCCTCAAGTTAACCACATGATTTCTCCAGTTTCAGTGATAGCTAGACAGCTAAGGCTTTCTTCTTGGGTTTAATACATTTTCTTATCCTCTAAGAAACCTTCAACTAGGAAAATTTACAAGAGTAAATGGAAAAGATTTTTAATCTGGGCCTTTCAGAGAGATTTGGATCCTTACTCTGCCTCGGTCTCAGCAGTTCTTGAGTTTTTGGTCTCCATATTTTAACAGTTGGGTGAGTTACTCTACTATCACAATTCAACTAGGGGCCATTTCAAATTTTCACTCAGGAGAGAATCGTTCTTCCCCAGGCTTACTTGAGAATATGCAAAGCCTTCTGTAAGGGTACCTTTTTACACAGGCCCCCAGTCAAAGATCCTATACCCCCTTGGGATTTGACAATTATCTTACAGGCTTTTACCCAAACTCCCTTTCAGCCTTCCGCAAAGACAGACCTAAGTATTTTGTCAAGGAAAACAATTTTTCTGGTCACTAAAATCTCTTCTAGACAAGTAGCTGAACTCCAAGCCCTCTCTTCAAGAACTCCCGACCTGATCTTCTATAATGATAGGGTCTTATTATACACAGACCCATCCCTTCTACCTAAGGTAGTTTCCGAATCCAACTAAAATTAGGTAATTAATTTACCAGTATTATTCCCTATTTTTTTCAAACAAAGGTGACTGAATATATGCTGCATCTTCTGGACATACATTGGCAGCTGAGGTTTTATTTACATAGGATTTCAGAAACTCTGATCAATTCTTTGTATCTTTTTCCAAGAACAAATTTGGTAGTGCAGTTTCTAAAGTGACTCTAGCCAAATGGCTAACTGAATGTATATCCTTTGTTTATAAAGAAAGAAATCTGGCTTTACCTAAGCCCTCCAAAGCACATTCCACAAGATCTGTAGCCACAGTTTTCTGTTCAAGAGCTTCCATAGATGATATTTGTGCAGTTGCCACTTGGTCCAGTGCTCGTACATTTATTGCTCATTACAACTTAGACATACTATCTAGAAATAGGGCAGTATTTGGTTCCACTGTACTTCAGAATATCCTTCTATGAGGACCTCCCAAGATTCATCTAGCTAAGGACTCTGTCCCATCAGTTGAGGAATGAATGAAAATGACCAATTCAGATACAAAAGTTACTCACCTCAGTGATGCATCTTTGTTGTCTATTTTTATTCCTCCTCAAGTTCAACTCCCCACCCTTCAATCCCCTTCCCTCTATCTTAAAGAGGCCTACAGCATGCACTTTTGGGAACTCACCTGTTCCTTGCTTTGGGCTCCAGCCTTTCTGTATGTTCTTATCTTGTATCTTTCTATAGTAGACTGCCAGGTACTTGTCACTGTTAGGGCAGCAAACTCAATCTGAGGTATACCAGGAGAGTGGGACATTATGGGTAAAGGGAGGAGCTCTGAGAGTCTGGTAAAAGCAGCTGAGATGGATCTGATGTCGGATCTGAGACCCATCAGTTGTGGAAGAATGAAAATGGACAATACAGATGCATCGTTATGGTGAGTACATAGCTATTATTTTAGATGTATCTCAGCCGAAGACACTGTGTCTGTTAATAAAGATGAATAACTTACCTTAGCTAAGGGTTTATTGTTGGCTTTGAATCCTGTGAAACAGCAGGAAAATCTAAACATGAATTTTAATCTCCTGAATCCTGAAGGTGTTTTATTAGTTGATTCTGATAAAGTTAGGGACAGGGTTTCCTCCGTATTTTCCTCACGAGTACCTGACTTTGATGGTTAGGAGAATGTTTCCCTGGTTTCTCCTGTAGAGGACTTTTCCTTTTTTGAGACAGTGTCCAGGATAAATAATGTGTTTTTGTAGGAACAAGTGGAAATTTCTCCCTCTTTAAGAAGGTACTGTGATATATTAGTAGCAGATATTCCACTTACTATACCTATTCCTCCTATTTTGCCAGTCTTTGATGCATTCTACAGAAATCCAGACAGTCAATCTCCAGTTATTAAAAAGGCAGATAGACTTTACAAAGTTCCTCAGTTTAACACTTATTTGTGTCTGACCCAGCAGCTATTTCTATTTCTTTTCCAGCTTATAACAAGGTCCTGGTCAATGCTAATTCTTCTCCTTCAGACAAGGACGGTAAAGCTTTTGACAGGTTAGGAAGGAGAATTTTAATATCTTCAGCTCTAGACCTCAGAATGCTGAATTATCAGGATGATATGTTAAAATATTTAACTCGTGTGATCAGTTTGAAGAATTTTTCTCCCATATTCCTCTCAAATGGTAGGTCTTTTCTGAATCACATTATTGCTACTCTTTCTAATGTGTTTGAACATTCTTTAAACAATATATATAATAGTGCTGACTCTGTGTCCAGGGCTATTGCTACTGTTATGAGACAGTTTACCTGGGTACATAATCAGATGTTTTCTGAAAAAGTAAAATCTGAGATTTTAAAATGTTCATCATTCCCACTGTTGCAGTAACCCTTAGGCTATAGGGGTTGTTTCTCACCATAGAAACAACTAACTGGCCAGTGTGAAAAAGCTGTAGCCCCTCACCCCCCCCCCCATTCATTTCGACTGCTGATTGGCTAATCCCATGGAGGGAAATCAGCAGTCAGAGTGAAGCTTTCTTCAGTACTTTCTTTCCGTCTCAAGAAAAAAACATCTCTTGAGCTTCTCAGGAGCAGCACTTGGGGTAGAACTTTGTTTCTGGCAGATAAGTCTCCATTGGGGAATCCTCCACTCAGAAATTGCTGCCTTTCAAGAAAATTAGTAGTTTATCTGTTTTTTAATGAAAAAGAGTATTTCCCATCTAAGAAACATGTATATCTAATGTTATCATTTTGATTCATTCCTCAGCTGATGCATCTCTGATCTGACTGGCCACTTTTCACAGACTCTTGGATCCAACTCTTGATTTCCTCCCTTTACCCATAATGCTCCACTAACCTAACAGGCCTCAGATCTCGCTTGCCACCATATCGCTTAGATGTGGATCCTTCGCTCTTGAGCAGTCAGGTGCCTTTTTCTCTGGGTTGTAAGTTTTTTGCTGCATTTCTACAATATTTCTGAATTTCCTTTTCACCTGTCCTCCCTTACCATTGTTTTTTTTTCAGGTTATGTCCATCAGGCAGTACTTTTATTTTATACCCATTAATTCTTGGGTACTACCTTGAGTACCATTATTGTTACTTCTACTTTTCTCTTTTTTCTTTCCTGTAATTTCTACCCTGTAGAGAGTATTCCTTCATACCTTTCTTTCTGCCAAAAACAAAATTATCTTCTTTAATCACTAAGCTCATACAATGACAGATAAGCTGACTGGGTTTAAGAATTGAATTTCTTGTGAGCATAAAATTCCCAACTCTGATGCCCACATGGAATGTGTTTACTGTACTATCTGTGCAGGCTTCAATTCCAGAGCTATAAGAGAGAGAGAAGAAATAAATTGGTGTTGAAGGGTCTTCTTCCTTCTGCTTTCTTTTCCCTACCAACTGGGGCTCAAACCTCCTCCAAAAAGAAAATCCTGAATCAGAAACTAAGGATAAGGACACCAAAAACAAAAAAGGTCTCTGGACCATTCACCTACTTTGGATCCTACCTCCTTGAAATCAGTCACTTTGGATCCAGTCACTCAGATACTTCCCCAAGTCAATATCTCTTCGACTTGTTTCTCCTTTTCTCCAGGAGACCACAAAGAAGCACTCCAGTTCACCATATACTAACTCCTCCCTTATGTCCTCCAGAAGTTTGTCTGAAGCAGAGGTGGCTAGGATGATGAGGAAGTTCCTCAGAGCTCAGATCCAGATGGGGGTAATTCTGGCTCCTTCACCAATTGGACCCATGAGCCTGCCCATCACCAACTCTCAATACGTCCTCCTCCAATCTGTCTTGTGGTTTCAATGCTCTTGGATTCAAGATCCTTTGAGGTATCTTTGTTGAATCCAATGACAGGTTGTTCTTTGACTACAGCCACTTCCCTTAGCCATCTAGCTTTGATCCTTTTGGAGCAGCAGGACGTTCAGAGCCCAAGTGTCAGTGCTGGCTCCAGGGGACTGGGATTGACTCTGAAGTTATCATAACTATACTTGCCTTCAGGTGCTTCGATGCTGGACAGCTAGGGTCCAACTCCATCCTGAGGAAGGGAGCCAGGGGGATTCAGGGCTTGTTGACACAGGGAACTTTGGCTCTGGTGCTGCCACCTTCTGTTTCTGCTAGGCCCTCTGCCTTTGTGATAGTAGACAGGGCCTTCTCTTTGGCTACAGAGAGGACATTCTAACCCCCTTGGATCCTATCTCTATTCCACCATTGGGGTCTTAGTTCTGTGTTTCTCACTTCTATCCCACCAGGACAGCCAACCAGTTCAAATCTCAAGTGAGTCCCTCAGGATTCCGCAGTCACTTACAATACATAAACAGACCACCCCACTGATGAGGTCCTTCACAAGAGAACGTGGAAAAGGAGACACTTAGATTCCCCTTAGGAATATCTCACTGAGGATACTGACTTTGATGAAAGAGTAAGGTCCTCCAGATCTTTACCTGATGATGTCTTCTTCAGAGAAATATTAGAACTTCTAAAATAGATAGGTGGCTGGTCTTCCAACATGAGCTAATAGACCTTGTCTCATGCCATACAGGAATACATCTGGATACGTGAAGCCTATCCCCATGCACTCAGATAGTATTTTAGCTCCCCAAAGAACAGAGCACACTGAAGCAAGGGCTCCCCATAAATGCCATCGTTGTGGCAGCAGCCACTAAGAAAGACCTCATGGAACAGAGCTCATCATCCATTCCACTAACAGGGAGTCTAGGGCCTTGGACAGATTTGTTAAGTGCATTTATACTTCAACGGCATTTGCTCTGTGGACATTGATTTATTTGGCATACTTCACAAGGTTACAAAGAGACTTTACTAAAGAGCTCTCCAAATCTCTTTCCATGTCCATGTCTGTGGAGGACCAGAACAAGAGCTCTTTGCAACTGGCCACCCTTTAGTCCATATCTAATGTGTCCATGAGGCTGATATCCCACGCTGCAAAGGAAATCTAAATGGCATGAGTTCAGGCATAGCCATCAAAAGATGTGCCTAGATGTGCTTGTGGGATTTTGTGGAGTCCTTCAAGTCTTCATTCATTAATGCTCCTTTTGATGGAAAATCCTTGTTTGGCCCAAAGGTGAAGGAAACACTCTCCATAAGTGAGTAAGATGGGAAGACCTTGTCTGCCATTAGGATCTGTTTTTCCTACTCCCAGAATCAACAAGAAAGCAGGACAATGTGGTTTAGCAAATCCCAGGGTCCTTCCCCAGACTCATGAGGAGAATGTTCTCCCAGAGGCAAATGGGGGAATTCTAATGGAAGACACTGCCAAGTGGCAGAGGAAATCCAGAGAAAGTAGAGTTGTGTGCAATCATACCATAACAGTGGATATCCTTATCTTCACTGTTACAGAATTTTTCATAGTAGGGATCTCTAGCCAAGGATAGCCCAATGTTTGGCCAGTTTACCAAAGCCTTTACATATGCAGCCCATACAGGATGTAGGATATAAAGGTAATGTATGGATGAAGCTACCCAGAACAGAATTGTCCCAGAAAGAAGTACTCTTTATAGGACAAAAAATGTCATGCACATCCAAATGGGAGAAAATGCAGATGGAAAAAGGAATACCCTCGGCCAGAAGGGGAAACAAAACAAAATCCAAAGGGGAAAAAGTGGGATTGGAGGGAGGGAGGGAGTGAATATTGCAAGAGTGAAGAGAAGGATATCTACTATTATGGTAAGATTCTACACAGCTGTACTATGTCCTTCTATATCATTGTTACAGTGTTCTTTACAGTGGGGAAAGTAGAAAAGCTCAAGAAAAGGATTGGGAGGTGAAAGGCTGGGAACAGCCCTCAACAAACCCATGCAGAGTGGCTCGAGCAAAACCAGCTCTTGCCCTAAAAAACATATTCAATTTATAATGCTTAATAAAGGTATGAAGCAATGAACTATGTCCAGAAACACATCTCTGTGAAGATCAAGTAGCAGCTTCAAGGATGGAATTCATGTCAAACTCCTTGAAGAAAGCACCAGAAGAGGCAACAGTGCTAGAGGAGTGATCTCTAAATGGAAGTAGACAGACATTTGCCATGAAAATAAAAACAAAAGAAATGGCCTTAGCTATCCGGGAGGAGATGGTTTGCTTAAAATCAGCCAAACCCAATGTACAGGGATGAAAAGAAACAAACAGCTGTCAGATTTATGAATGCCCTTAGTTTTATTTAAATAATACCTCAGCTGTCTGTGCAAATCCAAGGTATGTATGACCCTCTCAGTAGCAGACTGAGGAGAAGGGAAAAAAGGAAGGGAATCGAACTGTCTAATTCAAAGATAGCTCATTTACTACCTTGGGCATAAAAGATGTATTAACACAAAGAGTCCCTGTGAAAAACTTAAAAAAGGACAGATGGCCATAAGGACCTGAAGCTCAGAAGTAAAAGGAATTAATAAGACAGCCTTCTAGGTACAATGTTGCAAAGAAGTTGAATCTGCAGGCTCAAAAGGTGCCTGGGACATTTTTTTTAAAACAAAAGGTCCCAAGGAGAAGGAATATGATGCCTCTGGGGCTTAGATGTAGGATGCCTTTAAGAAACTGTTTGACCTCAAGGCGAGAAGCCAAAAGAGGATTCAGGGTCAGACAGGCAGAAATAGCTGACAAATGGGCCTTTACAGAAGAATACTCCAAGCCAGACTGGAGCAACTCACACAAATAGGAGAAAAACAAAGGGACCTCCCACTGAAAAAGCATCCTGGTTACAAGCATGGCACCAGGCAGAATATCTCTTCCAGTTGGACATATAAGACTTTCTGGTAGCAGGTTTTCTTGCCTCCTTGTAAAACCCTGAGCACATTCTCAGAAAAGAGGTGCCTAAAAGAGATCAAAACCCTATCACCCACAATGTCAGCTAGAGAGTGGACAAGTGAGGATGGATGAACAACCTCTAGTCCTCTGTGAGGAGGTCCAACTGGTGAGGTAACTTGTAATGATTGCCCTGGCCAGATGCATTAAGGAGGCAACCAGTGCTATCTTGGCCAAAAGGGAGTCACTAACAAGATTTTTGGGGAGTCCAGCTGAATCTTCTGCAGGAGTGTTGGAAGTGAAGGAAGGCATAGAGAAACATCCCCTTCCAAGGAAAAAAAAGGATGTCTATCTTCCATGCCAGATGGTATGGCACTCTGGAACAGAAAAGAGGGAGCTGACTGTTCAGGGAGGAGGCAAAAAGATCTGCTTGAAGGATACCCTCTAAGGAACTATGTCCAGAAACAAGTCTCTGTGAAGCATCCATTTGTGAACCAGTGTTTTGGACCTGCTGAAGGTGTCTGCCACTAAATTGTGCTCTGAGTGAAGATCAACTACCTGAAGAGTTAACTGATAACTGAGAGACAGATCCCTGTAGAGAAGGTAGGACTCTGTGGCCCCCTGCTTGTTGACATGCCACATCACTGTGGTGTTTTTTTTTTTGTTTTGTTAACAAGGAACATCTTTATTAAATTATCATTTATGACATAGGCAATCATGCATTCATATAAATGAAAACAAGCCATACTTTCATATACCCAGCTGCAAACATTTTACATCACAAAGCATATTGACATAATCCTAACAGCAGACATTATATATCACTTATAATCTACCCAATTATTGTCAGTCAAACATTACATAGCTCATTCAAGTCCTGCCTTTTTTAAACCTTACTGTATGTATTATTCCCACAATTCCCATTTGTTTCTTATGTAATTTGCACCTACACTTTTCAAAGATCCCAATTCCAGGTGCTTTATTTCTGTTGCAATAGTCACTACTCTAGTACAGTTGGTTTAGACTTTGATTTCCATTTTCTAGTTATTGCTTTTTTTGGCAGCCACCATAATTAGACTCAGCAAGTCCTTACTATGTCGAGGCAATTCTGACTCTGTATCATAGCACAAGAAAAATAATTTCCCTAGTGACATTAATTTGCTCATCCAGTATCTCCAACAGAGTAGTCTGCAGGGAATCCTTAAAATCTGCCAATTCATTACACTCCCAGAAAATATGTTTCCAATTACCTCTTTCTTCCCCATCACGCCAACATTTTCTGTCTACCTGAGGAAAAATGATCTGGAGTCTACTTAGGGTATAAAAATATCTATGTAAACACTTCCAAGCAAAAATCCTAAATCTTCTAGATTTTGTTGCATGTTTGGGAGACATACATATATCTCCTATTGTTTCTTTGTGATTTGCTTATCCAGTCTCTCTTCCCAATCCTTTTTAACCTCCTCAGATTGATTCTTATAGTTATCATGCAATAATTTATATGCTGTACTAATTATTCCTTTTTAAAGGCAGATTCTATTTTAGACTTAACTAAAAAACTCTGCCATTGTTGGTCTTTTGTTTATGACCCCCTATTTCTTTCTCTTTGGCTATACTCTGATATCAATCCTTGATAGGGAAGGCAATCTCTAACCTGCAGTCCAAATAAATTCTTGGTGTATTCCCATTCTGTTACCTTTCCCTCACTAGTTATTTGCTTCCGATACTTTGGTTCCTTTGCCAGTTTTTCCAATAAATTCCAGCCCCTCTTGCCTATTGTCTGTATCCCTAATTGCAGTCATCCCTATTGGTAGAATCCCCTTTCTCCATTCCTGTATTGGCTTAGTTCTTAGAATACTTTCTGCTACTTTATGAATATAATATTCTGAATGACTATTGTTATTCTCCGCATACCTCTCAACCTGGAAACATCAAATATCTGGACAAAGACCCATGAAAAATAGGTACAAATCTGTATGCTGATTAACACAAAATCTTCATACATAATTATGTAGACTCACCCACTCCAATGGGATTGTGGGATACCAAATTTCAAACACAAATTGAAGAACAGACAACCAAAATATGGCCCCAGACCATGTGGTAAATGGTAACCATTTTTTTAAATGTGTACCAATGATGTTCACTGGGAATGGAGAAGATGATGAACCTTATAATTTTGTTTTTGGTGACTTGCAGCATGTGGGTTTTGTGGTAAAAGTAGGAAATTTAATGATAGATAACATTATAATCTTAGCAAAAGAATATTATAGTTTGCTAGGCCCTCCAAAAGTCATTCTGCATGGCCTACTGATCAGTGGCGCAGCTTGAGTTTGTGTCGCCCAGGGCTGTCTTTGAGTTTGCCGCCCTTCCCCCCCTCACAACATCATGGTCAAATGGGGCCTCCCCATACACAACCCCCCCCCCCAGCCAATCCAATGTCCCATTACTTGGCTATTTTACGCCGTTTACCATAAACACCTATGTGCATGCTGCTTTATTCTACAATAATTATTTGGATTTCATTTAAAACTTTTATTTTACATTTTATAGCACAGACCCTAACAGACACCTGTATTGCTAAACAAAGCAATACAGTCTCAAAATGAAAATAGACTTGGCATTAAAACTTCTCTGCCCTTGAAATTCACATTCATTGAAACAGCATTGAAACCCACATTCAAAGAAAATGCATCTGGCCAGTGGCGGATAAAGATTACTTTTGGACTCTGTTTTCAAATCATAGGCCCCTTGCACACAAAACATACATGTGTTCTTTGATAAACCGTCCTGAATGTATTAAATTATGTTCCTTGTATAATACAGCACACTTGTTAGAGTGCGTTTTAAATTTATTGTTTTGAACATTTTTCCAGTAAGTAATGAAACAAAATGCATAAACCAGCAATGAGAAAACTGCCCAATTCAGAGCATATTCATCATAAAAGTCTACTCAAACTTCTACACTCCACCAGTATCAGTAAATATGCACATTTTCTGCAGAAGTAAAAGTCATCTAAATAATTCCACATTAAAGAGATCTGTAACTAATGAAGAGGTTACTGCTAGCAAACAACTTTATGGTTTATTGTTTTTTATCTACAAATAAAGTGCCTGTTGCCCTTGAGGAATAAATTGCCTATGTTACATTAAAAAAAATGATAAGCTAATAATATTGCAATAGGGAATGGATGGCAAACTGATAACAGGTTACTAGTTACTAGGCATCTCTGCCAAAGAGGATACTCTCAGGACTGCAGCATCCACCTCCTTTAAAAGTACAACACAGTACACTATCAACAATCCATCTACATACTGTGGGAGTAGAACCCACAGCCTTCTGCATCAAAAGGCAGGTTTTCTACCTGTTGTGCTACTAACACTAGCAGATTTAGTCTAAGCATCACTAAACTTCTCTCCCTCTGACGAACTATGCAGCACGAAATCTGGAAAAGGCCAAACATTAGTGGGAGGGACAAAGGCCCCCCAAAAAGTCACATTTTAAACATTGCTTGTATAATCTTGGAAGGTTGCTAGAATAAGATGTTTTCTGTTATCATACCTTTCCTGAAAAATAGGAAGGCAACTAGAAAGACAGAAACTTAAAACACACACACACACACACACACACACACACACACACACACACACACACACACACACACAAAGTTCTGCAACCAGCGGCATTCTGCTTAAATAAAGAGGTTCTTCAACCACTCTGCTTAAATAAGCAGATATCTGTAAATGGAGCGGCACTCTGCTTAATGTTTACATCACAGTTCTGCTCAAATTAGTAAATAAATATCACAGTTCTGCTCAAATCACTAAATAAATAGAAGCTCTGCTTCAGACTGGCAGCACACACTCCATGTTCTGCAAGCAAACTATGTTTAGATGTGAGTTTCTGAGTGGACTAGTTCTGCAACCACTCTGCTTAAATAAATAAATAGATGTCTGTAAATGGAGCAGCACTCTGCTTAAATAAATAAAAATTCTGCCACTATGCTTAACTTAACAGATGCCTGTAAATGGAGCAGTCTAGCAGCAATAAGACTTCTGACTGAATAATGAGGGACAAACAGCCCCTGGCAAGTAACGATATACCAGGTTAGTAATCCAATCACATACACTCAGAATCCTTCTTGAACACAGTAACACAAGTAAACTGTTGACTAAATAAAAGTGTAAAAATGGTAGTACTAGTAACTGTTGCACACTTAGCTAAAAAGATGAATTCCAGACATGTCAAATACGGGTATGTATTGAGGTCACTCCTTTTCAGTTATCTGTACGACAGTGGCAGTGCAGAAAATTTGAAAGCAAAGGTATGCATTTTTATAATGTGACAAGGCTGCAGCCGTTAAGTAAAATGAAAGCACAACCGTTAAATAAAAAAAGCTGCTGCTTGTCCTGCAGCCATTAAAATAAGTAAAATGAAAGTAGTTTCTCAAGTGCACAGAATGAAAACACAGTTTCTCTGTGAAATAAGTAAGTGCACTGCACACAGTAATCACATAAAGCTGCCCATTCATATCCATTATTAGTTTACTTTTTTTACCTGGAGGAGAGCTGAGCCAGAAAGAAAGCTGTGCACACACAGACCAGTCTGCTGATGTCATCTCGTATGCCTGCATCCAATGATGTCAGGAGTACAAAAATCAAAAAAAAAAAACAAAACAGGAAATTTGGAAATTAATGGGGCTATGCAGGAATTTGTGGCATTGCAATATTTTGCCCTCAAAACTGGCATTTACCAAGGAATTTGGTACGGTTGAGAGGTATGATTCTCCTTAAAGATCTGCATCCAAAATTCCAGTCTCTCCTTGTTTCCTGAGCTATCCCTCTATTTCATCATCATCTCTTTCCAGATTAAATTATAAGTTTCAGCTTGTGTTATGTATAGGAGCCTTAACTATGTAGCTCTGAAATATCCATTAAAACCTGGTAATCTCAATCTGCCCTGTTCTACTGGTAGAATCAGCTTATTCCACCGGACTCTTACCATCTTCCCTTCCCAGATAAAAGCCTTCAGCTCTTTATTAATTGCTGTCCACAGCTTCTCCTTTGGTTGATAAAAAATATGCCTGACGTGTGTCCAAAGGGACTAAAAACATTTTAACTGTTAATATGCCTGACCTGTGTCCAAAGGGACTAAAAACATTTTAACTGCTTGTATCTTACTATCCATATCCATATAACTAAGCATCCAATTTCACAGTTTATGTATTATCTTTTGATCTAATGTCAATTTTCATTCATTACTCAACATGTGGGTTCAGATTCAATCCTCAGATCCGACTCTGCCACTTTTTACAGTTTGTGGCTGCTGCAAGCTCTTGAGCTCCTCCTTTACCCATAATGCTATAGTCCCTCTCCATAGCTCAGCTGTCATTTGGCACTTCTGTGTACAGACATGGTCATTGTCAACTCTCGAACAGTTAGTCAGTTATATGAAGTTTTGTTGTTATATCTTTTTCCCTTTTCTATTTTATAATTTGAGCTGGTTATAAGCTATCCTCCCTTATCCATAAGTGTTTTTTTCTGCATATATTCTAATACCATTGTTGGTATTTTTTTCTCCCCATCTGACTTTTTCTACAGCTTCAGTAACCTTTCCTACCATTGTTGGTAGTTTTTCTTTCCTATCCTTCCTAATATTAAAAAAAAAAAAAAAACGTTTCTGCCTTATTCTTCTTTGCTGCTTACCATAATGGCTGAAAAACCTTTGGGTTTCAAAAAATGTAAGGAACATGGGCACAAGATCCCTTTATCAAATACCCATGACTTTTGCATTTATTGTTTGGACCCTGCCCATCTGAAAGTCCCCTGGCTTTAGTAGACAGGAAAAATAAATTAATTCTGAAGGGACTTCTTCCTACAGCTTTCTCAGAGTCACTGGCTGTAGCTTAGCCCTCCGAGGCAGGACAAAGATTCAAGAAAATGACTTCATGAACCGGCTGGATCCTCCATTACCTCTTCAGATCTGAACAAGGAACCAACCCAGAAGATTTCAAAGTGGTCAGATCCAAAGACCAAATCCTTAGATCTGACTGGCTCTAACATAAGGTCTGGCCCATTGGATCCAGTTCTTTTGGAGATGAAAAAGCTCCCCAGGACCCGTTATGGTACCTTTCTGGACCTGTTCCACTCTCAGATACCTTCCTCCTTTCTAGAGAGATGACAACACTCTTGTTCTCCCTCTTTAGCTTCTTCCCATTCTTCCAGGAGTCTAACAGAGGCAGATGAGGATAGCATGATGAAGATGTTTCTCTCAGTGCAGATACAGATGGGAGTTCTTCTGGCTCTTACCCCTTTGGGTCAGGACACTGTAGTTAGTATCAGTCCACCTATCTTGCCTCCTTCTCTGATCCATCCTTTGGCTTCAGAGCTGTTGGATCTGAACTTCCTGGGACCCAACTGTATTGGCTCTGAAGATGGTTCTATGTTTGGATCTGATAACTTCTCTGAGTGGCCCAGCTTCAAATGTGTCAGAGCTGGATGATTCTTGGAGCTGAAGCATCGTTGCTGCCTCAAGGTGCTAAAGTCAACTGTGAAGCTGTCAGAGTTGTCTCTGCCCCTTGGGGCTTTGGCATTGGACAGCTTGGCTCTGACTTCTGGCTCTGGTGGTCTGCCTTCGGGTCAGCAGGAGCTGATGCTTTGAAGCATGTCTTCCCTGCTCCATCAGCTTCCTTCTCCTCAGGGCATTCTGCCTTTGAGGTAGTAGAAAGAGTATTCTTTTGTAGTATTCAAACAGTAGACCCCACTCAGATCTGCCATCTGGTTCCCAGATGTCTCTGTGCTGTGAGCCTCATCACTCTACCCTACAGGATAGCCATACTTATTTCTTCCGATACGTCTCTGGAGCACCCAACCGAAGAAGTCCCTAGGAACAGAACATGCAAAAGGTGGCACTTAGACTCCCCTCAGGAGTCAGTTACAGAAGATACTGATTTTGATGAAGGTGAAGGGTCCCCAAGATCATCACCTAAAGACATCTCCTTTGGGGAAAGTTTAGAGATCCTTAAGCAAAGGGGTGGTTGGTCCACCAATAACTCTTCCCAAGAGAAATCGGTATGCTTGGAGACATTTGTTTCTGGCCCATCTACTTCTTGGGTGACTTCATTCATTGATGAGCTCATTGAATTGATCTTTTGGCAGGCATGGAAGGAACCAGATTCTGTTGAGCCAATCCTCAATAGGCAGGATAGTATCCTAGCACCACCAAAGGGAAAAGAGTTTTGGCGCAAAGGAGTACCAGTAGATCCCATGGTCATAGCAGTTGCTACAAAGAAGAAACTCACAGAGCAGAGTTCATGTGTTTATCCCCCTAACAGGTAGTCTAGTATGATGGACAGATTTGGGAGGCATGTTTACACTTCAGTGACTTTTACACTTAGATCACTGAACTATTTGGTGTACTTCATCAGACTTCAGAGGGATTTGATTAAAGAACTTTCCAAATCCCTCTCAGGTGCAGTAACTGCTGAGGCACAGACTTCTATTGCATCACAGGTGGTTACCGCACAGTCCATTACTAATTTGTCCATGAGGCTCATTTCACATGCAGCTGAAGGTACCTTTACAGCAGTGGATTCAGGCATATTCATTAGGAGACATGCCTGGATGCCCCAGTGTTACTTTGCAGAGTCCTTCAAGCCTCCTTTGTCAATGCATTCTTTGACGGCAGTTCCTTGTTTGGCCCTAAAATTAAAGACACACACTCCAGGTGTGAGCAAGATGGCAAGAACCTGTCTGCGTTAGGCGTACATTTTCTGACTCTATAAAGAACCTTCTCAAGGAATTAACAAGGATGTTGGAAGATGTGGTTCAGAAAGTGCCATGGTAATTTCCAAGTTACACATGGAGATAGTTCCCCCAGGGGCAGAGGGGGATCTCTAATGGAAGATGACACCTGCGTGGCAGAGAAGGCCCACAGAACCAGGGGTCCAGAGATTCCTTCTCTGACAGACCCTATCAGCACTCATGAAAGGAGCCCCAACTGCCCACCTCTGAAGGCAGTCAGGGGTCATTTATCCCTGCACCAGAGAGCCTGGGTAGACATTACAGAAGATACATGGGTGCAGAGGATTATTTCCAGAAGGTATATAATTCCCTTTTCCCTAACCCTGCCTTCAACAAACAGAATGCCTGATGTTCCACCCAGTCAAAGGAAAGTGGCAGTTATAAAAATAAAAAAGCTGCTAGAAAAAGGAGTCATCCATAAAGGTCCCCAGATCAGAAAGAATCTGGAACATACTGAATATTCTTTTAGTGCTAAAGAAAATGGGACTGGAGACCAATTTTGGATCTCAGTAAGCTGAACAATTTGGTTCAGTATACAAAGTTCTGGAAGGTCACAGTTCATTCCATTTTGCCTTTCCTACACAAAAACAACTGGATGTGCTGAACAGATCTTCAGGACGCACACTATCACATAAAAATGAACAGGCAATCCAGGAGATATTTATGCTTCTGGCTGGGAGCCACTCATTGACAGTTCAGAGCACTGCCCTCTGGCTTTACCACAGCTCCCAACGTGTTCTTGAAATGCATGGCAGTAGTAATGGCTCACTTGAAACTACATGGATTCCAAGTGTTTCCTTACCTGGGCGACTGACTCATAACCACTTCGACCAGGCATCTACTGATTAAAGCAAGAGATTATATACTCCAGCAGTATTCTCACCTAGGCATTACAATCAGTCTCAACAAATCACAACTAGAATCAACTGAACTGCTAGAATTCATAGGAGTCTTGTTAGTACTGTATGACAGCCTCCCTACCCTTGTCAAGGGTACAAACAAATTGATTTGAAGTCCAAAAGATAATTTAAAGTTCCTTGCTGTCAGCCCAACTGATTCTATAGGCTTTAGGGTCAATGTCTGCTGCTATAATTCTGGTTCCATTAGCAAGATATCTTATGAGAATTCTTCAATGGACCCTGGCAACTCAGTGTTCCATCCTGTACCACCCCTTGTCCTACCAGTTCAGAATAAAACAGGTATACAAAAGATATCTCAGGTGTGGATTTGCACAGAAAATAATTTACAGGGCTAACCTTCATACATACTCAGTCCAAGGCAATAATGACCATGGATGTATCCCAATTTGGGTGGGGGGGGCACTTCTTCCAAAAGACAGTCCAAGAAATGTGGTCCCCAGAAGAGGCCAACATGCATACCAGTGTCTTATAAATGAGAGCAATCCTCCTAGCAGTGCAGGCCTTCCAAGACTCTCTCTCTTCAATAACTTCTGTAATTCAGATGTAAGATACAGATCTAAGAGTGTGGCAGGGTCCTCAAACTCCAAGATGTGCCCTCATAAGTCCTTGAGAAGCCTAAGAAGTTTGGATCCTAGGCCCACGTCTGCTTTGGCAGATGTGAAGCACTCTTCAGATCTGACCAGTACTTATCTAATTTCCAGTTTTCCTGAAGCTGCTCCTGCTACCTCGGATCCTAGGATTATGGATCCTACAGCTAGAGGTCCCACAACAGTGCTGGGCATTAAGTCAGCTCCTTCCCTTGGGCTGCAGCAGACTCCAGTAGCCATTCCAAGCCGCCATCAGTGGCTTCTTCCAGGAGCCATTCAGTGGCCGACGTGGACAGGATGATTAGGAAAATTCTCAAGACTGAGATCCAGTTGGGGGTCTTTTTCATGCCATCTCCTCTGGGTTCTGCTAGTGTTTCCCTCCAACCTTAGTCTCCTTCTCCAATCTATCCTTCAGTATTGGAGTCTCAGGATCATAGCCAACCGAGAGATCTGGGGTTGAGTATGAAGAGTTTCCCTTCCTCCACTCTGACTGTTGCATTGACCTCCTTAGTTTTATTGTCCTCAGATCATAGCGGATCTCAGATCTGGGATGTCTCTGTTCGATCTGGGGGGAGGGGTTCAGCTCCAACTATGTAAGAGCCATCTCTTCTCCTCAGTGCTTCAGCACTGGACAGTTCAGGACCAATTCTTCCTGGAACCCAGGACCCAGGGATCACTGCCCTCTCTTCTTCAGTAGATTTGGCACTGGTGGAACTCAGGAGGGAATCACCAGGTCCCTCAGCATTCCAAGTTGTAGAAAGGGCCTTCTCTTGCCATAGGGATCTGGTCTCTTTGAGCTGTGGCCACTCCCATTGACTTCCTTGTATCAGGGACTTGAGCCTATCATACCTGCCCAGAGTTAGCCCATCCAGACTAGCCTCCAAACACTTCCCCCAGAGGAAGCCCCCTCCTCTTCTGATACCTCTCCTGAGCATCCCACAGAGGAGATCCCTCATAAGAGGACATTCAAAAAGGAGGCACATTGACTCCCCCTTGGAGTCCGTCACTGAGGACACAGATTTTGATGAATGGGAAGGACCCCCCCAGATCACCATGGGATAACATTTACTTTGGAGACATTTTAAAGATCCTGAGGCAGAGAGGTGGTTGGCCAACCCAACCTCATTACAGATAAGAGTCCATGTTTTTGGAGGTTTTGGGACAGGCCCATCTCCATCCTGGGTGGTTCCACTGGCTGATGAACTTGTAGATTTGGTGTCTTGCTGGGCCTGGAATAAGTTGGACTCTATTGAACCAATTCTTAAATGCCCAGATAAGTTCTTATCTCTCCCTAAGGACAGACCTTATTGGACCAAGGGTATTATAGTTGATGCCATGGTTATGGCAGCAGCTACCAGGAAGGAGCTAGCCGAACAGAGCTCTACTGTCCATCTACTGAACAGGGAGTCCAGAGCAATGGACAGGTTTGGTAAGCATGTTTACTCGTCGGACATCTTTATACTGAGAGAATTAAACTTCCGAGCACATTTTACTTGACTACAGAGAGAACTGGTAAAGGAACTATCAGACTCTCTGACAGAGATTATGTCAGTGGAGGACTTAAAGAAGGTCTCCCCCCCGACTAACAACTCCTTCATCCTTGTCCAATTCTTCCATGAAGTTTATCTCCCATTCCATGGAGTGTGACTAATGGGCAGCTGGCTCAGACATTGCTATCTGTCAACATGCCTAGATGAGGCTTTATAATTTCATGGAACCTTTTAAGGCATCCTTTGTCAATGCCCCATTTGATGGATCCTCCCTTTTTGGTCCATTGGTCAAAGTGATACAACCCGCAGTGAGCAAGAAGTGAAGACCTTAGTTGCCATCGAGGTCAAGTTTTCAGTTCTTTAGCACACATTCTCTAGAGACCAGTGCAATAGAAAGAAAACTTGGTTCTGAAAATCTCAGTGGTCTTTCAAAGATCAGCACAGGGATCCTTCCTCTAGAAGCAGAGGAAGAAGTTTCAATGGAAGACACTGACCCAGGGGCAGAGGGGGTCCACAGAATCAGGATTTCCGGGAGCCTTTCCCTGGTAGACTCTATCAGTGCTCCTGAAGCCCTGCCCAACTGCTCATCTCTGGATGCAGTTGGAGCTCATTTTTCTTTGCACCCCGCTGTCTGGACTGATATAATGCAAAATAAATGGGTGCTAAAGATTATATCCAGAGATTATTAGATTCACTTTCTCCTTCCTCCACCAGCGAGGTCAAAGAGTCTTCCCTACATTCCACTCAGTCAGAGGGAGTACGCAGTAGCAGAAATTTCAAATCTACTGCAAAAAAGAGCCATCCAAGAGGCCCTGACTGAACAACGAGGATTTGGAACTTACTCTCGCTTATTTTTTGTGCCAAAGAAAACTAAGGACCTGTGATCTATTTTGGATCTAAGCAAATGCAACTGGCTTATAAAGAAGGCAAAGTTCTGAATGGTGAAGGTCCAGTCCATTCTACTGGTACTATGGAAGGATGATTGGATGTACTTGGTGGACTTAAAGGATGTATACTGTCACATCAAAATAGACATATGCTCTAGAAGTCATTTGCACTTCCAGCTCTGCCCTTTGGACTCACCACAGCCCCCGGGTCAATGCATCCTTTCATGGCAGTTCCTTATTTGGCCCTAAAATTAAAGACACACTCCAGGTGTGAGCAAGATGGTAAGAACCTGTCTGCAATAGGTGTACATTTTTCAACTCCGTAAAGAACCTTTTCTAGGAATCAACAAGGTGGTTGGAAGATGTGGTTCAGAAAGTGCCATGGTAATTTCCAAGTTCCACATGGATATAGTTCCCCCAGGGGCAGGGGGGACCTCTAATGGAAGATGACACCTGCGTGGCAGAGAAGGCCCACAGAACCAGGGGTCCAGAGATTCCTTCTCTGACAGACCCTATCAGCACTCATGAAAGGAGCCCCAACTGCCCACCTCTGAAGGCAGTCAGGGGTCATTTATCCCTGCACAAGAGAGCCTGGCTAGACATTACAGAAGATACATGGGTGCAGAGGATTATTTCCAGAAGGTATATAATTCCCTTTTCCCTAATCATGCCTTCAACAAACAGAATGCCTGATGTTCCACCCAGTCAGAGGAAAGTGGCAGCTATAAAAATAAAAAAGCTGCTAGAAAAAGGAGTCATCTCCTTTAGTGCACTAACTACAGTGGGATAAAACTGATTAGTCACAGGTTGAAGTTATGGGAAAGAGTAGTGGAAGCAAGGTTAAGAAGGGAGGTGATGATTAGTGATCAGCAGTATGGTTTCATGCCAGGAAAGAGCACTACAGATGCAATGTTTGCTCTGAGTGTGTTGTTGGAGAAATACAGAGAAGGTCAGAAGGAGTTGCATTGTGTCTTTGTAGACTTGGAGAAAGCATATGACAGGGTGCCTAGAGAAGAGTTGTGTTATTGTATGAGGAAGTCGGGAGTGGCAGAGAAGTACGTAAGAGTGGTACAGGATATGTACGAGGGTAGTGTGACAGTGGTGAGGACTGCAGTGGGAGTGACAGATACGTTTAAGGTGGAGGTGGGATTACATCAAGGATCAGCTCTGAGTCCTTCCTTATTTGCAGTGGTGATGGACAGGTTGACAGATGAGATCAGACAGGAGGCCCCGTGGACTATGATGTTTGCAGATGACATTGTGATCTGTAGTGAGAGTAGGAATCAGGTTGAGGAGACTCTGGAGAGGTGGAGATATGCTCTAGAGAGCAGGGGAATGAAGGTCAGCAGGGCTAAGACAGAATATATGTGTGTAAATGAGAGGGAGGGTAGAGGAATGGTGAGGATGCAGGGAGTAGTGTTGGTAAAGGTGGACGAGTTTAAGTACTTGGGATTAACAGTTCAGAGTAATGGTGAATGTGGAAGAGAGGTGAAGAAGAGAGTACAGGCAGGGTGGAATGGGTGGAGAAGAGTGTCAGGAGTGATTTGTGACAGACGGGTACCAGTAAGAGTAAAGGGAAGGTCTACAAGAGGGTAGTGAGACCAGCTATGTTATATGGGTTGGAGACAGTGGCATTGACAAAAAGGTAGGAGTCAGAGCTGGATGTGGCAGAGGTAAAGATGTTAAGATTTGCACTTGGTGTGACTAGGATGGATAGGATTAGGAATCAGTATATTAGAGGGTCAGCTCATGTTGGACAGTTTGGAGACAAAGCAAGAGAGACGAGATTGGGTTGGTTTGGACATGTGCTGAGGAGGGATGATGGGTATATTGGGAAAAAGATGCTAAGGATGGAGCTGCCAGGTAAGAGGAATAGAGGAAGGCCTAAGATAAGGTTTATGGACGTGGTGAGAGAGGACATGCAGGCAGTTGGTGTGACAGAGCAAGATGCAGAGGATAGGAAGAAATGGAAAGAGATGATCTGCTGTGGTGACCCCTAACGGGAAAAGCCGAAAGAGAATGATGATGATGATGATACAAAGTTCTGGAAGGTCACAGTTCATTCCATTTTGCCTTTCCTACACAAGGACAACTGGATGTGCTGAACAGATCTTCAGGACGCATACTATCACATAAAAATGAAAAGGTAATCCAGGATATATTTATGCTTCTGGCTGGGAGCCACTCATTAACAGTTCAGAGCACTGCCCTCTGGCTTTACCACAGCTCCCAACCTGTTCTTGAAATGCATGGCAGTAGTAATGGCCCACTTGAAACTACATGGATTCCAAGTGTTTCCTTACCTGGATGACTGGCTCATAACCACTCTGACCAGACATTTACTGATCAAAGCAAGAGATTATGTATTCCAACAGTATTCTCACCAAGACATTACAATCACTCAACAAATCACAACTAGAATCAACTGAACTGCTAGAATTCATAGGAGTCTTATTCAATACTGTATGACAGCTTCCCTTCCCTTGTCAAGGGTACAAATGAATTGATTTCAAGTCCAAAAGTTAATTCACAGTTCCTTGCTGTCAACCCAACTGATTCTATAGCTTGAGGGTCAATGTCTGCTGCCATAATTCTGGTTCCATTAGCAAGATATCTTATGAGAATTCTTCAATGGACCCTGGCAATTCAATGGTCCATCCTGTACCAGACCTTGTCCTCCCAGATCAGAATAACAAAGGCATGCAAAAGATATCTCAGGTGGTGGATATGCACAGAAAAAAATTTACAGGGCTGAACTTTCATACATACTCAGCCCAAGGTGATAATGACCATGGAGGCATCCCAATTTGGGTGGGGTGGGGGTGACTTCTTTGGAAAGACAGTCCAAGGAATGCATACCAGTGTCCTAGAAATGAGAGCAATCCTCCTAGCAGTGCAGGCCTTCCAAGACTCTCTCTCTGCAATAACTTTTTGTGATTCAGATGGACAGTATGGCAGTAGTCTGGTACACATCAACAAACAAGGAGGAACCAGATCTTACCCCTTATGTCTAGAAGCTCTGAGGGTGTGGCAACATGCAAGCTCATCCAACTATTTCTGAAAGTAAAGCACATTCCAGGGAAATCCAACATGATAGCAGACAAGTTGATTGGGTCCATCCTATTCCCTCACAAGTGGTCTCTCAACAAGAAAATTGCAGAGAAAACATTCCGTTGATGGGGCCAGCCATGCTGCGACCTCTTTGCATCTTCCCTCAACAACAAGGGTAGCATGTTTTTTGTCCTGATCCTTCATCAGGGGAGTCAGCAAGAAATGGTCTTCTCCACAACTGGCCCCCTCATCTCTTCTATGCTTACTCCTAACTCCCCTGATCCCCAAGTTTCTTCAGAAAGCATCTCGATTGAAGAGCACAGTAATCCACATTACCCCTTATTGGCCTCATCAGACTTATTTCTCCTTCTTTTGGCCTCACCAAGTTCATCCTCCTTGGATCCTGGATCCAGTTCCAGACCTTCTGTTTCACACAACAGACATAATTCATCTGGACATTTTGGGCCTAAAGTTGACCACATAGTTTCTCTAATTCCATTGATAGGTAGACAGTTCAGGCTGTCCTGTCCTGTTTGTCACATTCTTTTCTCTTTCCACAAAGCTTCCACTAGGAAAATTTACAAAAGCAAATGGAAAAGATTTGCTTTTTTGGGCACAACAAAGAACCATCAATCCTTTTTCAGTACCAGTATCTGCAGTTCTTGAATATTTGGCTTCTGTTTTTATTGAAGGGTCCAGTTCAGCAATATTTAAAGTACAGTTGGCTGCTATTTCTAATTTTCGTGTTGGAATTGACAATTTTACCTTAGCTCCATCATGACTCTGTAAGACATTTTTAAAAGGAACACTTTTACTGAAACCCCCCTTTAAAGATACTAGACTACCATGATATTTGAATTTAGTGTTACAAGCCCTGACTCAGTCACCATTTGAATCAGCTGCAAAATGTGAATTAAAGTTTCTAACTTGTAAAATGATATTTTATTTTTGGTAGCCATTACTTTGGCTAGGAGAGTTTCAGAACTGTAAGCCTTTTCTTCTAAACCTCCTTATTTGATTTTTCATAAAGATAGAGTATCCTTACAATAATTCCATCTTTTCTTCCTAAGGTGGTATCAGGATCCAACATTAATCAATCTATCAACCTTCCAGTCTTCCTCCCAAACATCTGCAACAAAGGGAAAGCATTTTATATTTGTTGGATGCCCACAGACAATTATATTTCTATCTGCATAATACTGACAAATTCAGGAGATCAGATCAATTATTTGCTTCCTTTTCAGACTCAAGAACAGGAAAGCCAGTTAACAAAATAACTTTAACTAAGTGGCTAACTGATTGCATTTCCTTTGTCTACAATAAGTTGGGTTTATCCCTTCCCAAATTGTTGAGAACTCATTCAACTAGAGGCATAGCAACCTCTTCAGTATTTCTGTCCAGATATTCCATGGATTATATTTATGCTGCAGTGACCTGGACTAATCCTCATACTTTTATTGCTCATAACAAAGTTAATCTGGTCTCTAGAGGAAGAGCAGCCTTCAGCTCAACAATACTCAGGAATATCCTTTATTAGAGTCCTCACAGGATTCTCTGTCCCACGTGTTGAGGAACAAATGAAAATGACAGCATCAGATAAAGAAGCTGTGTGCTCACCATAATGTTCCATCTGTGTTGTCCATTTTCATTCTTCCTCAGCTCCCCTACCTTTCTTGTTTATGACTTCTGGAAGAGCGAGAGGATACTGGCGGAACCAAAGTTCCTCCTCCTTTTGAGCTCCAGTTAGTGGTTTCTCTTATAATCATTATTTCTCACATTATTTAGCAATGAAAAGCAGCAAACAAGATGTGAGGTATGGAGTGGGACTATAGCATTATGGGTAAGGGAGGAGCTTGATAGTTTGCAGTAGCCACAAGCTATAAAAAGTGGCCAAGTTGAATCCGAACTCACATGATGAGTAAGAATGAAAATGGACAACACAGATGGAACATTATGGTGAGTACATAACTTCTTTTTTTTGTCTGTTTCAACATATCTTTAGCTGCTACACAGGAATCATTTTAATCCATACTCCTAAATACTTCATTTTATCATATCACCATAAATATAACTATTGCTGAACCAATTTGTGTGTGAGTTTGTAGTTTACCACTATTGCCTTTGTTTTAGATTCATTAATTTTTGTATCCCAAAAAGATTTTAAACTGTCTCAAAATGTTCCACAACACTGTAATGTCCTTTTCTGGTTCCATAAGGTACAAAATAATATCATCTGCAAATAGAACCAGCTTTTCTTGACTACCACACCAATTATATCCTTTAATTTCTAAGTCTCTTACTTTCCTTGGCAGTGGTTCTAAATATAATGCAAATAACAAAGCAGAAAGAGGACACCCCTGCCTGGTTCCTGTGCTTTAGCAGAAATGATCAGAGAGGACCACCCCTATACTTTTCACCTCAGATCCCTCATATATAGGTTCATAGGTGGGTACTAGGCTATCTGCCCAAAGGCATTTATAAGCCTAGCCAGAATGTGCTGGCTTTCGCCGTCACCTTAGATTAGTTCACTGTGCCTCTGTTCAGTAGAGCCACTGAAGTGATCCCCGAGGTAAACTTTCTGTTTCCCATCCACTCATCAAGGTTTCTTTTGAAGAGTGTTAGTGAGGAGCTCTGCCTAATGTAGATTGGGCTCTTGTTCCAAAGCATGGGAAGTCTCTGGGACAGGAATCTATCCCTCCAGTACGTCCTATTTATTGTTGTGGTAAGGTTTATATCCCTAGAGCATGTGGCTCGAGGGGATAAGGTTTTCTTTAGGTGGAGCATGTCCATCAATTCTGGGTTGGACATGGCCTTGTATGTCAGGCAGAGATCACCTATGAGTAGGTGGTATGCAACCGAGTACAACTGGAGTTTCTTCAGTCGAGCTGCATAGGGCATCTGTTTGAGGCCATTGATCCTCTTGGTGAGGTACTTCTGTGGTCTTTCCAGCTGTTGCAGGTGTCTTGTAAGGTACATCCCAAATGGGGCATTGTACACTAAGATGGGTCTGATGAGTGATGAGTAGAGGGGCACAATGACCTCTTTTGATCTGGATGCAAACCCTTTTGTGATTAGGTGGGCCACGTAGAAGGATTTTCTAACCACTTTGGCAATGTGATTATCAAAGGTGAGATTACTATCTAATTGGGTCCCCAGATCCCTTATTATGTCTTCCGTATTTAGGGGACTGCCACCTATGTTGTAGTTTGTGGGTACTTTGTTTTTTCTAACTATGCACTTTTTGGCATTTAGCTTGAGGGCATGATTTTGACACCAGGTATCCGTCTCAGTGAGACCCTTTTGGAGCATGTCTGTGTCAGCTGGAGAGTCAACTATAGCCCCTAGTTTACAGTCATCTGTGAACTTGGTCAGCCATAGTCCTCCTGTGCTTGCCTGTACCTCTGAGAAGTATATGCCAAACAGGAGGGGTCCTAGGACTGAGCCCTGGAGAACACCACTTGTAACCAGTTTAGAGATGGACCTAGCTCCCGCAACTGTCACCATGTGGGTTCTGTCCGTGAGTCACTTGGAAACCTATCTTGTGATGTAGGGGTTTATGTTCAGGCTGGTGAGCTTGTCTGTAATACCAGAATGGGGAATGGTGTTGAAGGCCTTAGCGAGGTCTTGGTAGGCTGTGTGTACAACCTTTCCCTCGTCTATAGCCTTGGTAACTGTCTCAAAGAAGTCCACCAGGTTTAGGAGGCATGACCTGCCCTTAACAAAGCCAAACTGGGAGGGTCCAGTGTTTGGAGGTTCCCAATGTCTCTGTTAATGAGTTTCATGATGATGCACTCCATAGCCTTGCAGACCAAGCTAGTCAGGCTTATAGGGCGATAGTTCCCAGGGTCTGTTGTGGCTCCACCTTTGTGGAGCAAAATAACCGTTGCTGTGTGCCACTCTATGGGTATGTAGCCTGTGGAGAAGCTGAGTTTGAACAGTGTGTTTAGGTGAGGAGTTAGTTCATCTTTGAGCTCATGTAGGACACAGCCTGGGACACCATCCGGTCCCATTGATGCTGTGTTTTTGGCTTTGGAGAGGGCTGTTTTAACCTGAGTGTCTGTGATTTCAGGGACTCTACATTCTTCTGGTATGGTTATGGGTCCTTTTGGGGGTGAGATGGGGGTGAGGTTTGCGCAGAACCTGTCTGCCAGGATGTTGGCAATATTGGTCAGTTCAGTGTATTTTGTGCCATTCTGCACTAACTCTGAGCAGCTCTGAGCATTGCCACTTAGATTCTTGACATAGCTAAAGAATGCCTTGTGGTTATCTTTGGAGTCCTTGGCAATTTTTCTTTCAAAGCTTGCCTTGGATGATTTTATGAGGGATCGCAGTTTCTTGCTGATACTGATCAGGGATGTCTTCCCTTCTTGGGATTTTACTCTTTTCTGTACTAGTTTCCTCCTTCTATTGTATAGATTGTTTATGGCAGGAGTCCACCAGACTGGTTTACTTTTCTTGGAGAAGTGCATCTTGGTTTTGCTTGGGATGGCACAATCCATGCATTCTTGTAGCTGCCCGTAGAATGCATTAGTAAAGGATTTTGTAGCTTGGACAGTGTTATCCTTCAGCATGGGGGCTTTGAAACTTTCCACCTCGGTCTTAAGTAATGTGAAGTTTGCTTTTGAAAAGTTTTTCATGGTGGCTTTCTTGTCTGGGGGAGGGGGCAGAATATGGATATCCAAAGTGATTTGTTTTTGGTCAGATCTAACCAGTGAAGGGTTGACCTCTGGTGTGGAACACCGGTCGCCCATGTTGGTGATGACCAGGTCCAATATGTTGTCACCTCTGGTGGGAGTGTTGACCAGTTGAACCAGGGCATTTGAGTTTATAAATTCTAGGAAAAGTTGGGCAAGGGAGTTAGTACTTGAGTAGTTCTCCCAGTTAATGTTTGGGTAATTGAAATCACCCAATATTAGGGTGTTTGGTAGGACCTTTATGTTTCCCAGTGTTTCCAGAAATGCGGAATGGGGGTCCTGGGACATGGTGGGTGATCTATAGCAAGCTACAATTTGAATTGCAGTTTTGCCCATTGTTAGTTGCACGTGGATTATTGCTGATGCATCGTGCTGTGCCACTAGCCTGGAGGTGTGGGTATCCTTGATACGCCCCCGCCTTTTGTATTTCGGTTTGGGTTCTGTGGCTGAAATGTATGGTATGAGTTGTAACCTGGTAGTGCTGGTGTGCTCTCTGGAGTCTTAAACCAGGTTTCTGTTACTGCACATATATCGATTTTCTCCATACTGAGGAGTGCCTCAAGTGTGTGCATTTTGAGGTTTAGACTTCTGGCATTGAGTAGCATTACCCTCAGTTTTTTGTTACTTGTGCTATTTACGCTGGTGGGTTTGTCTTTTGAGCCTTGCCTAAAAAAAGGCACTATGGGGGTGGCAAGAGCCTTGGCAAGTATTTGAAAGCCTAAGGGTGACAGGTGCAAGCCATCTCTAGCAAAGCAGCGTGGCTTGTCAAGCATGTCATCCCAGGCAGACAGACACTGGATCCCCTTTGAATGACACCAGGAACTTAGCCAATTGTAGAAATCAAGATTTTTTTCTTTATACTGTGGTATCATTCTTGGTGATGGTAGGATGCTGCTCACGGTCAGGGTCATACCAGCCTGGGCTACATGATCAGAGAGCTCTTCCATGTCTCTTTTCATGTAGTCCAGGGAGGTACGGCTCAGGTTATTCACATACAACATGGACAAAGAGAGAGTCATATTTGTACTTGTCCTGGAGTGACCTGAGTGCTTGTGTTATGTGGCGGATCCTGGCACCCAACAGGCAGCTAACAGTAACCTTCGCCTTATTCAGCCTAGTGAGTGGGACATCAGTGTGCCTGACTATAGAGTCACCTATTACTTGTATGTTGGGTATGTTATTTTGCCTTAAGGGCTGTGATTGCATGGCACACTGGTTTTGTGAAGTATGTGTTTCATGGTTTGTGATGGGGGGTGGAGGTTGCTTGGATGTTTGCTTTGGAGGTCTCTGTTGGTTTTTCAGATTTTTATTTAGAGCCTCCGAGTATGTTTTCATGTATTTATGTGTGTTTTTTGCTGGTGCTGGTTTAATGGGTCTATGTAAGACTGGTGATGTGATGCAAGTATTTCCCTTTTCCTCTTGACTGTCTGATCCAGTCTTGGGTTGAGAGAGCTTAGCCTCTAGTTTGGCTGTATAACTGCATCTCTTGCATGTATTAGTGTTTGGTGGTAGGAGGAGGGGGTTGTTTGTGTACATGAGACTGTTGTAACATTGCCTCAAAATGCCCAGATCCACCAGTTGGACTGGAGAGTACACCTGAAACTGCCCTTTGGACATGCCTGGATAGGTACAGTGAACTGTTTTACTGGATGGCTGGTAAGGTCAAATAGAGAGCCTTGTCCTTCTGTACAGTACAGTAGGGTCTAGTGCTAGCGTTTATAAGTGCTTGCTATAAGTTTTGAGCAAGTGCCGGGCTGAGAAATGAAAGGCTTGAATGCTTAAGTTGAAAGTTTGTCTAGTTCCAAGGGAAAAATTGAAGAGGAGACTTTGTGGAGCCAGGAATAGTTTTACCCTAGCTAACCAGTGCTGCCCGGCGTGCAAAACTGGGCAAATATTGTATTTATAGCAGGAAAATGAAAGAGATAGAAATTAGCCCAAAATGGCCAATGAACTACTAATATCTGGGCTGAAACCACTCCACCAGGGACAGATAGGCTGCCCAAAGCTCCCCTCTCTCACAGGTGAACAGAGAAACTTCCTTCTATCAAAGTAAGGCATGGGCAAACATAGAGATTTGTAACACAGCCCTGAATTCAGCACTAACCTGAAAACTGGACTACACTACCTTAGAAAGTTGGGAAACAAGTATATATATATATATATATATATATATATATATATATATATATATATATATATATATTTTTTTTTTTTTTTTTTCCAGAAAATAAAGCAGATACACTCAAAAAAAACAGTTTAAAAGCAAAAGGATAATTTTTGTTATATATCACAGATCAGAGTTGTAGTCAATGCCAAGAAAGAAAGAAAAACAAAGCCAACAACTAACAAACTGAATAAGAGATGGTAGCGCAATAGCAATCCAGCAATATACAATTCAGCGATATACCAGTGCAACAGAAGTAAAATGCAATTGAAGTAAAATCCAATAGTATGCCAATGCAGATGAAATAAATCCAGGTAAAATAAGGAATCCAAGTTTATTGAAAAGTTAGGTAAGCGTTTTCGGCTGTGACACCAGTCTTCTTTAGACAACCATTACAATAAAAGAAACTTCTTATATAGTGATCTGTATTCACTAATTACAATCAATTATCCAATTAATTACTCAATAGTTAACAGCTGCATTGAATTAAATATAAAATGGTTATAAGTGTACGTATCTAAATGTATGTTTAAAATATTTGTTTAAAATACATGTTTCATAAAAATACATATGTTCTTGTGAAATGTAAATTCTGTCTAGCCTAGCCCAGTTTTTGCATCTTGGGGAATAATATGTAACTTTACTCCGAACTCCTAGTGCTGAATTCACATCTTCCACACCAAATATTTTCATAAATGTCTCCAAAAGTCTACTCCCCTTTGTTATACTTTCCCTTCCAGGCCCCCAGACACATCTTCACTGCTGAAAATCAAATTCCAGTCCTATAAGTAATATTCCTTGCTGAAAGCTGATCTTCTTCCAGAATTTTCTTAAGCTCCATTATAGCAGTTTTATGTGGAATATAAATACATGCCAGTGTAATCCTCCTCCCTTGCCAGTAGCCCCGTAGTACTACAAATCTACCATTATTATCTTTTTTAAATACTTTTCTATCACTATTGAAGCTCCTCTTGCAATTAATATGTCCTCCATTTTCCTTTGTCCCAGGTATTCTACTGAATAGCCATGCTAGAAAACCTTTCTTTATCAAATTCACATGTTCAATTCTTTCCAAATGTGTCTCCTGTACCATAGCTATTTGCACTCTACATTTTTAATATAGTTCACTACTCTTTCTTTTGTATTTATCTGGTTCATAGGTTCATACTAAGCTAACTGCCCTTGCAAGCCATTTTAAGCCTAGCCAATTATCCTTTGTGAGACTCAAACCTTGCGCCTTGTGTTTGTAAGGCAAACACCTTAACCATTAGGTCACCCTCCCAACCCCACCTGTGAGACCATTGACATTTAAAGACATCACAGAAAGTATCACTGTATTAAAAAGTTATTATTCCCACCTTTTATGTGTAACAGCTTTTTTGTTAAATGTCTAGCTCCATCTTTTGTGTTACATGCATACACTATTTGTCAGATTGAACTTTTATATAGTTGTTTCTTGTCATATCCATTTGAGCCTATGTCACATCTTAACAAAACCTTTTTGTTTTATTGAAAGCTCTCAAACAAACTAACAAAAATACACCAAATACCCCCCAAAACCTATTCACATAATACTTACACACAAAACTATGTATATTTTCAAATACTGATATTTTTCTTACCTTTGTAATAGGAACAACTGTCCCAAACTGTCAGCCACACTCTGAGACTTGAACTAAAAGAAAGGTTATCCGTGCTAAGATGCACATTGCAGTCTGTGCTTCTGCCAAGTGTTATCTAGTTTTGTCTTATCTTATAGCTTTCTTAGCCGAGAAAACATCTGAATGCTTAAGGGAACTTTATCTCCTAGCCAATTTCTGTTTTATTTCCTAACCAGTTTCTCTTTATCAGATTATCTCCATGGAGACATGAGGATCAGAAACAGATTTGCTACTAAGCACACATTTATTTGCTAGAAAATAGCCTTATAATGTTCAATATTCTTTTTAATTTACTTGCTTTCTATTAAAACGTGTTACTAAATCAAGCTAAGGGCCTTAATCCAGTCATTCCTCCATGTAAGAATGAGAAAAAACACACAATTTTTTTCTTTTGTCATGCTGTTTTAACAAGACTTTTTTAAAGCATTGCAATGCCTACATTTCTTAAAACTGAACAAGGAGAAAGAGAGAGAAGGGAGAAAGAAGAAAGAAAAGAAAAAAAAAACAGGAGTACCTGTTTACAGTAATATCCCCATTACACTTAAAAACAACTGAGAAAACTTTATAGCATGCAAAGAAAATACTATACTATAAAATAGTACTATTAACAAATCATTTTGTTTTACTTGCAGTTAACTTTCTCCCTCCTCTTCCCCTCCCCTACGTATTTTTCTGAAAATTAATGAGATGAAGTAGAGCATATATTTTAGAGTCCCCCACAAGTCCAATATTTCCAGATTTTCTTTTTCTGTCATATTTCAAAAATTTAATTATTGCTTTATAATCCCACATTTGTCAGTTTCCAAATTACTGTTTTTTTCCTGTTCCTCTCATCTCCCAAATCCTGTCTCTGCTTCATTTCCAACATACTCTTCATTCTTCTAGTCAACTCTCATGATCCCTTCCTTCTCTCCAGCATTTTCCATTGAAACATTGGAAAGGGTTTCACTGACACAGTCTCTCTATGGTCTTTATTAACAGAAGAATGAGAAGCAGAATCTCCTTCTGTTTCACAGCTCATTTTTTGTTGGACAAACTTTTGTATTTCCTTCTTAGCACGTATGTCATCAAACCATGGTTTTGTCCTTCCAGGGAAGACTATTTTGAAGATAGCTGGGTACAGCTTTTTGAATCTCATGCCTGCTTCTCAACATTTCCTGAATAGTGGAATACATTTATTCCCCTTCTGCCTGGTGTACAAGAGTAATCATTCTCCACAAATACTCTGCTGTCTTCCACTGTTAGTACTTTGCCCTTCTGCTACAATTTTGTCAGAATCACCTTTTTCTGCTGGTGGGATTACATTTTTACTTTTAAATGCCTAGGTTGCTTTCTCATAGCCAGATTTGGAGCATACACACAGTGTGCCCTTTCAGTTAACAACTCCTGCTGTGTAATACCAGTCTAGTTACTTATTTGTACTGTCATAAAATTAATAGTCTGATCTGATGTTGTCTCTTTTATTCTTCCTCACTGTTGAGTTATGGATCCATCCCTTAGATTTGACTTGGCTGCATTTTATTACAGACTAGGATACAAGTCTTGAGCTCCTTTCACTTCCCATAATGCACTGTCCTCTGTTTAACCCCCTCAGATCTCATTTGACGCCAGCAGTGTCAGGCATGGTCGCTAAGTTTTGAGTCTTTTATCAAGAGTCCTTTGTAGGATTGGTATTATTTTCTTCAGATAAGTGACTTTTTGTATTCTTTCCTCCTTTTCTGTTATTGTATAAGTCTATATCCTTTCCTTTTTCTTCTAGCTCGGCAGTTAGTTATTGCCTATGCTTTTCTTGTTTTACCTGTTGGCTTTTTGGCTTTTCCCCCTTCCAGCTGTTGTTGCTGCTATTGTTACAATTAAAAAAAAAGTAGATAGTTATATATAGCTAGTTTTTTGTATAGTGCCTTTTTCTTCTGATACAGTGTTTCTTTGGCTGTGGTTATTGTGTGGTGTTTTTGTTGTTGCCTGTAGTGACATAAAAACCTTATGGCTTTAAAAAGTGCACTGAAGCTCCTGCATTCTGATGCACATTCCCTGTGTGTGTGTATATTGTCTCAGCCTGGAGCATCTGTGGTCAGCTTGCTCTATCTTTGTGAGTTTCAGTCCTAGGGCTGTCGCCAACCACAGAAATAAGTTGATTTTAAAAGGCCTTTTGCCTGCTTCTAGTTCCTCTGCAGGGTCTCAACCCCCCTAAGAGTGTGGCAGGGTCATCTAACTCCAAGATGTGCCCTCATAAGTCCTTGAGGAGCCTAGAAAGTCTGGATCCTAGGCCCACGTCTGCTCCGGCAGATCTGAAGCACGCTTCAGATATGACCAGTTCTTATCTAATTTCCAGTTCTCCAGAAGCTGCTTCTGCCACTGTGGATCCTAGGACTATTGATCCTACAGCTAGAGTTCCCACACCAGTGATGGGCATTAAGTCAGCTCCTTCCCTTGGGCTGCAGCAGACTCCACTAGGCATTTCAAGCCACCATCAGTGGCTTCTTACAGGAGCCTTTCAGAGGCCAATGTGGACAAGATGATTAGGACAATTCTCAAGACTCATATCCAGTTGGGGGTCTTCTTCACTCTGTCTCTTCTGGGTTCTGCTAGTGTTTACCTCCAAACTTAGTCTCCTTCTTCAATCTATCCATCTGTATTGGAGTCTCAGGATCATAGCCAACCGAGAGATCTGGGGTCGAGTATGAGGAGTTTCCCTTCCTCCACTCTGACTGTTGCACTGACCTCCTTGGCTTTATTGTCCTCAGATTACAGCAGATCTTGGATCTGGGATGTCTCTGTTGGATCTGAGGGGAGAGGTTCAGCTCCAACTATGTCAGAGCCATCTCTTCTCCTCAGTGTTTCAGCACTGGACAGTTCAGATCCAGTTCTTCCTGGAACACAGGACTCAGGGATCCCTCCCCTCTCTTCTTCAGTAGATTTGGCTCTGGAGGAACTCAGGAGGGAATCACCAGGTCCCTCAGCATTCCAAGTTGTAGAAAGGGCCTTCTCTTGCTATAGGGATCCGGTCTCTTTGAGCTGCAGCCACTCCTGTCGACTTCCCTTGTATCAGGAACTTGAGCCTGTCATACCTGTCCAGAGTTAGCACATCCAGACTAGCCTCCAAACACTTCCCCCAGAGGAAGTCTCCTCCTCTTCTGAGACCTCTCCTGAGCATCCCACAGAGGAGATCCCTCATAAGAGGACATGCAAAAAGGAGGCACATTGACTCCCCCTTGGAGTTTGTCACCAAGGACACAGATTTTGATGAATGGGAAAGATCCCCAGATTACCACTGGATGACATTTTCTTTGGAGACATTTTAGAGATCTTGAGGCAGAGAGGTGGTTGGTCAACCCAACTTCATTACTGATAGGAGTCCATGTTTTTGGAGGTTTCGGGAGAGGCCCATCTACATCCTGGGTGGTTCCACTGGCTGATGAGCTTGTGGATTTAGTGTCTCGCTGGGCCTGGAAGGAGGTGGACTCTATTGAACCGATTCTCAAATGCCCGGATAAGTTCTTATCTCCCCCTAAGGATAGACCTTATTGGACCAAGGATATTACAGTTGATGCCATGGTTATGGCAGCAGCTACCAAGAAGGAGCTAGCCAAACAGAGCTCCACTGTCCAGCAACTGAACAGGGAGTCCAGAGCAATGGACAGGTTTGGTAAGCATGTTTATGTCTCGGACATCTTTACACTGAAAGAATTAAACTTCCTGGCACATTTAACTTGACTGCAGAGAGAAATGGTAAAGGAACTATCAGACTCTCTGACAGAGATCTTGTCAGTGGAGGACTTAAAAAAGGTCTTCCCCCTGACTGACAACTCCTTCATCCTTGTCCAATTCTTCCATGAGGTTTATCTCCCATTCCATGGAGCATGACTAATGGGCAGCTGGCTCAGGCATTGCTATATGTCAACATGCCTGGTTGAAGCTTTATGATTTCATGGAACCTTTTAAGGCATTCTTTGTCAATGCCCAATTTGATGGATCCTCCCTTTTTGGTCCATTGGTTAAAGAGATACTAACCCACAGTGAACAAGAAGGGAAGACCTTAGCTGCCATCGGGGTCAAGTTTTCAACTCCTCAGCACACATTCTCTAGAGACCAGTGCAGTAGAAAGAAAGCCTGGTTCCGAACATCTCAGTGGTCTTTCAAAGATCAGCACAGGGATCTTTCCTCTAGAAGCAGTGGAAGAAGTTTCAATGGGAAACACTGCCCCAGGGGCAGAGGGGGTCCACAGAATCAGGATTTCAAGGAGCCTTTCCCTGATAGACCCTATCAGCGCTCCTGAAGCCCTGCCCCACTGCTCATCTCTGGATGTAGTTGGGGGTCATTTTTCTTTGCATCCCACCACCTGGACTGATATAATGCAAAATAAATGGGTGCTAAAGATTATATCCAGAGATTATTAGCTTCACGTTCTCCTTCCTCCACGAGAGAGGTCAAAGAGTCTCCCCTACATTCCACTCAGTCAGAGGGAGTATGCAGTAGCAGAAATTCTAACTCTACTGCAAAAAAGAGCCATCCAAGAGGTCCTGACTGAACAAAGAGGATTCAGAACTTACTCTCACTTCTATTTTGTGCCAAAGAAAACCAGGGACCTGTGATCTATTTTGGATCTAAGCAAATTAAATTTGCTCATAAAGAAGGTGAAGTTCTGAATGGTGAAGGTCCAGTCCATTCTACTGCTACTGTGGAAGGATGATTGGATGTATTTGGTGGAGTTAATGGACGTGTACTGTCACATCAAAATAGACAGATGTTCAGAAGTCATTTGCACTTCCAGCTCTGCTGTTTGTACTCACCACAGCCCCCAGGTTGTTTACCAAATGTATGGCAGTAGTTGCAGCTCCCCTGTGACTGCAAGGTTTCTTGGTGTTTCTGTATCTGGATGACTGACTTTTCACTGCCCCAACCAGGCATCAACTACTCGAGGCCAGGGATTACTTTTTCAAATTTGGCAGTCATCGAGGTATCACCAAAAACCTGACAAAATTGAACCCATCCCCAGTTCAGAGTTTAGAATTCATTGGAGCTTCCTTGGACACAGTGAACCAGATTGCAGCTCTACCTACTCATCATTTGAGAGATCATGTTAGAGCCATCTTAAACTGGTCTTCCCCACTGGCAAGGCTGATACTTTAGGCTCTAGGATCTATGGTGGCTGCCATACCCTTTGTCCCTCTTGCAAGGTTTTTTTATGCAAGTTCTTCAATGGACACTGACTGCTTAATGGTCTATTCTCTACCAGTCTCTATCTTTTCCTATCAAATTGACTTAAATTTGCAGAAGGCATCTTCAACGGTGGCTGCTGTTGGTCTACCTAACAATAGGTTGGCCCTTTCTTCTCCCTTCCCCCTTCAGCCACAGTGACCATGGATGCTTCCCATTTGGGGGTAACATTTCAAGGGAAAGATGGTCAAAGTTACGTGGTCCCACTTGGAGATGAGAGCAGTCCTCCTTATGTTTCAAGCCTTTCAGGACATTCTCCCTGTGGGAACTATTGGATTCATACAAACAACATGTCAGTGGTGTGGTACATCAACAAACAAGGAGGAACCTGTTCTTATCCATTGTGCAGAGAGGCCATGAGGGTTTGGGAATGGGTGATGTCTTCAGACCATTTTCTTCTTGCAAATCATATACTGGGGAAATCCAGTGTTCTCGCAGACAAGCTCATCAAGTCCATTCTGACCCCTTACAAGTGGTCCCTCAACCAGTCAGTAGCAGACGTGATCTTCAGCCACTGAGTCCAACCTTGCTGTGACCTATTTGCATCACCCCAGAACAAGTGCAGCAAATACTTGCTTCTGATCCCCCCCCCTGTGAATCCTGCAATCCAGATACCCATTTTCTTGAGAGGGAGTCAGAACAGACTTTTGAAAGTTGATAGTGAACCCCAGACTTTGGAGGAGAGATATGGTGAACTCTAGATCCTGTAACAGGTGACTTGGAGAAGGCGCCTGAAGCAACAGTTCATTTAGATAAGGAAAAATCAGAATGCTGTGGAGCCTGCAAAAAGCAATCGCAGGAGTAAGGCGTTTTGTGAATACCCTTGCAACAGCAGAGATGCCAAAGGGCAAAGCAGAAAACTGAAAATGAGAGGAAGAAAAAGAAAAACATACGTACTTCTAACCAGCAGCTACTGGACATCTACCAACCAAAAAAATCTATAGGCAAAATACTATATAAATATTCTATTGCCCATATCTGGAACAAACTTCCCCTTGACATATGCTCCATTACCCACTCCACTCAGTTTAAAAATTAACTAAAAACTCATCTACTCAACTCCAAGACTTGCCCCTGTCATGACCCTTTCACTCCTTTCACATGAATTTTACTCCATTCACTATCTGCAACTCCATGTAAACTACTGTTTAAAGCTTCTTCCATTTTTTCCCAACCTTTTTGTTGTTTGAGTTGATATACTCCATCAGTGTTTTGTTTATTTTAAGCAGGTCTGTGTACAGTATAAAGCAGCTAAGACAAGAAGTGTCATTGTTAGAAGATTATAGAAGAGGGAACAGATCAGCAAAAATATTAAGAAAGAAAGATGTGATAAAAGCAATGCGCAGTATTAGAGAAGACCAGGATCTATTATGCACTATTGGAGATAACAAACTAAAAATCTCAAAACAGGTGGAAAGACTCAAAAGATACGAAGATAAATATAAGAGAAAAGCACAAAATAAGCAATTTACTAATGACCCAAAAAAGTTTTATAGAGAATTGGGAAATAAGGTAAAAAGAATTGATAGACCGCCGAAAAAAGAGGAAGTAGATACATTTTGGAGAAGTATCTATGAAGATCCTGTGGAACATAAAGATGCTAAATGGATAGAAGAAGTAAAAGAAAGAATAAGAAGTTTAAAGGTACATGATATGAAATGGGATGAAATAACAGCCAGAGAGATTGAAACAAAGTTGAGAAAAGCCTCTAACTGAAAAAACCCAGGCCCAGATGTAGTACCTAACTTTTGACTTGAAGTATTAACTTCTTTACACAAGGGTCTAGCCATGAGTAAGAACTATTTATATGCACACCCCAAACAGACACCACACTGGTTAACAACAGGAACAACAATGCTCTTACTTAAGAGTGAACCTGCAAGCTACCCTAAATATTATAGACCAATAACTTGTCTTCCGACAACGTATAAACTATACACGGGATTGATGTAGACAGAGTTTATAGTTTTATTATTTTATTTATTTTATTTTACATTTGTTTATAGGAAAGGTCCGACTGGACACAGGTCCATTTTCAGCAGAGGCCCGGGGAGAAAAGCTCCACATTACAATACATTACATGAGAGCAAAAAGAAGTAGAACATACATACATATGGCATATATACACATCAGGACAACATGCTGGTGATTAACAAACATACACATAGCATATATACACACAACAGGACATCATGCTAGTGATTAACATTTCTTACAGTAGACAAACAGAGGTGCATTTTTTTTCTTTTGCAGTTATAAGTTTTGCAAGGTAAATGTATATGGGTTTGGAAGCTTTCACTAAGGAAACTGTTTATACATAGCTGTACCCTGACAAATTCTCTTGGTATGGATTAGCCTGGTGAGTGGCATGAGCATAGCCAGTTACTCAGATAGTGGGTTTTTAGGAGTTTTTTGAATTGACTAAAGGAGGTGGTAGAAGTTATTTGGCTTGGTAGTGTGTTCCATGTTTTGGCAATGGTGTTGGCAAACAGGGACTTACCAGCTTCGTTTTTATGTTTGATGACAGTTATGAGGTTCTGGTTACTAGATCTTAAGGCTCTAGAGGGAATGTGGGGCTGAATTAGGTGCTGAAGTGCTGGAGTTATCTCAGGAAGGTAGTAGTGTTTGTGCGCTATAGAGAGTTGATTGAGTAGAAGTATATGAGTCAACTCAAGCCAGTTGAGTTGCTTAAGGGATAGACAATGGTGGGACCTATATGAAGCTTCAGTAGCAAACTTGGCAATCTTGTTGTAGCAATATTCCATTTTATTTAGATCAGTTTGGCGGAGATTGGTCAAGATGGGAGAGACATAGAGGAGGGTGGATAGAAGATGAGTCCTTGCGATGGTTACTTTGGTGCGTTGTGTCATAAACTGCTTGTTCCTGTAGAGGAGACCACATTTTTTATTAACTTTCTTAATGGTTTGTGCTGTGTGGATGTCAAACCTCAGGTTATTGTCTATTTCTATGCCTAGCAGTTTAGTGTGTGTGGTTGGACCGATTTGAATGTTTTCTTTGGAGTTAATTGTGAAATTATTATTTAGGGGAAGAACTCTGCCAGGACTGAAAAGAATTAGTTTGTTTTTTTTGGAATTAAGAAGAAGTTTGATGTTAGTGAATCAAGTTTTGGCTAGGGTGAAGTTATTTTGGGTAAGGGTTTGCAGTTCACTAAGGGTGGGGGCATCACATATGAGTGTAGTGTCATCTGCATATTGTACTATTGAGGCAGTGGGAGGGGATGAAGAGATCTGATTTGTAAATAGAGAGAACAGCGATGGGCCAAGGAGGGATCCTTGAGGGACTCCTATGGTTACTGGTAACAGGGGGGACAATTGGTCCTGCCATAGGACTGCTTGCTGATGGGCAGATAAGTAGCTGTTGAACCATGATATAGAGGAGGGACTTATATTTAGGGTGGATAGGGTATCAAGAAGCAGACTGTGGTTTACCATGTCAATGGCTTTTGATAGGTCTAAGAATATGGAAGAAACAAATAGACCCTTGTTTCTGTGGTGGTTAACTATGTTGGTGAATGATAGTAGTGCTGTTGTGGTGCTATGGGAAGGTCTAAAGCCATGCTGGGATATGGAGAGTAGGTTGTTATTCTGGAGGTACTGCATTAGTTGAGTATAAACAACTCTTTCTAATATTTTGGATAAAGGTGATAGGATTGCTATTGGGTGATAGTTGGTGAGCTCTAAGGAGTTGCCTCCTTTGTGCAGTGGAACTATATATGATGTTTTCCATGAGGTGGAGACTTTGCATTCTGAGAGAGATCTGTTTATGAGAATAGAGACAGGATAGGCTATAGCTTCAGCTGAGATCTGAAGGAAGTCTGCTTGCAGCTTATCAGCTGCTAGCGTGGTTGGTTTAAGTTTACCAAGGAATTTAGATATTGAGGTGGTGGATACAGAGTGGAGGTGAAAATTGGGGCTATTGTTTTGTATATTGGGGTGGGTTGGGGTAGTTATTGGTGTGGGGCTGCTAGTACTATTTTGGGCATTGGCAAGGGTCTGGACTGTTTCGGTAAAAAATTTGTTAAACTGAGTAGGAATGTTTTCATGGTTATTTGGAAGCACAGGTGTTGGAGTCATGGACTTTCCTGGACGCAGTATACCATTTATTGAGGCCCAAAATGTTTGTGGGCTGTGAGCATATCTTTCTTGCATGCTTGTATAGTAGCTGGATTTGTCTAGTTTGATTTGTTTTTTGGCTTTGTTACAGAGCTCTGCATAGTTTTGTCTCAAAGTAGTGGTTTTGTTTTTCTAATACTGAATCCAAGCCTTGTCCCTTTCTTTCATTATAGTTTTAGTATCTTTTCTTAGCCATCGGGCATAGTTAGTTTTTATTCTAATGGTTCTAGGGGGTGCATGATGGTTTAAGATTTTTATGAAGGTTGTGTTAAAGTACTCAATGGCATTGTCTAGAGGTAGATGTTTTAGGGGGGGGGTCCAGTTACAGCTTTTTAAAGTATTGATGAGATCAGTAGCTATAAAGGTTTTTTTTGTTTCTAACTACTCTGAGGATAGGTTGGTTGATGGTTTAGGATCTGTTCCTAATTAGGTAGGTTGGATGGTGGTCACTTAGGGTATCTGGAAGACAACCAGATTGCTGTGCAAGAGTGGGGTCAGATACCAGGATCCAGTCTAAGATGGACTGGTGTTTGGAAGTTTTGTCATTTCAAGTGGGGGTGGTTATAATTTGGGTAAACCTGTGGAGGTTTATGCCACCTGCAATAATTATATGTTTGTTGGAACTTATTTTTAATTTGGCAAGGATTAGTTCTACATCTTTGAATTCATGGGTATTGTAATCTAGTTGTTCTAAGGCAAGATGATTTTGGAATAATATTGCAACACCTCCGCCCTTTTTCTCTGATCTGTCTTTTCAGATAATGTTGTAAGCCAGGGCAGTAATCTCATCATTGTGATGTTGTGGTTTGAGCCATGTTTCAGTTAACCCATTTATATCTGGTTTGTATAGAGCTAGCAGGGCATGAAGGGCATGACTTTTGTTAAGTATACTTCTTACATTAATGTTTAAGAAGAGAAGAGCTGAGGTAGGTCTGTGGTGTAGGGGATTTAGCTGATTTAAGTTTGGGCTGATTGATGTTTTGGGTCCTGGATTGGGATGTATATCACCACTGCAAGTGAGTTTATGGAGTAGGTGTCGATAGAGTTTGGTCAGTTTGTGAATTATTTTAGTTTGTCTTTAAGAAGGGAGGTGGTTAGTTTTGATTTTCAGTTTAATATGCGAGTAAGAGAAGGGTAGGGAGGAGGTAAGGTCACATGGCGATATAGGGAAGTTTTTTAGTTTGGTGGTGTTGGCTCTGGAATCAGTTTGCCAAGGGGATGGGGTGTGGTTATGAAGCTGAGTGTGGTAGGAGGACAAGATGGAAAGTAGGAGTAGGTGAAGATTATTAATGGGTAGAATGATGTTTTTAGTAGTTGGGTTGGATATGTGTAACCCATGTTATCTAGTTTCAGAAAGAATGTGTTACATGCAAGGGTACTATCTATGAATGAGTGAGATTGGTGTTGTATTAAAGGTGCAGTATTAGGTGTATGTGGGAGTTTGTTGTTAAGAGGGGTAAGAGATTTGAAGTGATAGGTGGACAGGAGTGTAAGACTTGCTAATTGGAGTTGTCTGTAGCTACAAGTTGAAGTGATGTTAGGGACTTAGGAGCTATATAAGCATCAGGTAATGCTGAGTATACGGCTACAGAAAAGTGATAAGTCATTTAGAAGAAAACTTAATTATGGCAGTAGAACAAGCTATATAAGCATCAGGTAATGCTGGGTATACGGCTACAGAAAAGTGATAAGTCATTTAGAAGAAAACTCAATTATGACAGTATAACAAAAGGGCAATAAAAGAAAGTCATATGGAACAAAGGATCATTTGTTGTTAAATAAAGTTATAGTGGAGAACTGTAAGAAAGGGAAGAATCTAAGTATGGCATGGATTGACTATAAAAAAGCATTTGATAGTATCCCACATTCATGGATAAAAGAGTGCTTAAAAATGTATAAGGTACATCCTACACTGATTGATTACATTACAGTAACCATGAAACAGTGGCAGGCCACTTTGCAATTAAGCCATGATAAAGGACAGATTATTATCCCAGGGATAAAAATCCAAAGGGGGATATTCTAGGGTGACTCCCTGTCACCGTTGCTATTTTGCCTTGCCAATAATTCATTAAGCTGTTTACTTAACAGCTTAGGTCATGGCTATAATTTGGCTTCTAGAAAACAACAGAGTCTAATGACTTCTCATCTTCTCCTTGTCGATGATTTAAAATTGTATAGCTCATCAGATGAGGAACTGAAAGCACAGCTGCAGGTTGTCAAGACTTTTTCAGATGATATTGGAATGCCATTTGGTCTTGATAAATGTGCAAAAGCAATCTTTAAAAAAGGAAAATTGCGGCACCGGGAAAACATCAATTTGGGACAAGAATGTGGTATAAAAGAACTTGAGCATGAGGGGTGTACAAATACTTGGGAATTGATGAAGGATCAGCAATAAAACATGAACAAATGTGAATAAAGCTTAGTAAGGAGTACTTTAGAAGACTTAAATTAATCCTGAAAACAGCATTGACACCTAGGAACAAGATCCAAGCTATAAATCAGTTTGCTCTTCCTGTCCTAACTTATAGTTTTGGAGTGACTGACTGTCCCCAAAAAGTCACTAATAAAAAAAATTCAAACACTGCTTGCACCACGGACTGCAAAAAGTAATTTTATTATTCCACAGTTAAAACACATGGATTGAGCGCTTTCTTCCCTTCAACAGGGAATTTATCAGAATCAATTACTAAAAATTGTATTCACCTTTATGTACTCTCCCCCTTACTTAATAATTAATTACATCATGCTTTGAATTTTTTAAATAATCCATGAACATTATCAAATATATCCCTAACCCTTGACAAACTAATACCTTGACATAGTAAAATATTGTTAAACAAACATATGCATTTTAAAAACTTCTCGTTAAAATTGATAATATAAGTAGAAATAGTAATACCAATAATAAAAAAGACAATGTCAAGGTATTAGTTAGTTTGTCAAGGATTAGGGATGTATTTGATAATGTTCATGGATTATTGTGTGCATTTCTTTTTAAAAAATTAAATTAAAGGGATAATGTAATTAATTAAGTAAGCAGGGGAGTACATAAAGGTGAATTAAATTTTTAGTAATTGATTCTGATGAAGTCCCTGTTGAAGGGAAGAAAGCACTCAATCCATGTGTTTTAACTGTGGAATAATAAAATTATGTCTTTTGCAGGCCGTGGTGCAAGCAGTGTTCGAATTTTTTTATTAGTGGCATTTTTTGGCACTGTTTCGGCTCTTTTTTACTGTTTTGGAGTCTTGGTGGAGCATACACGCTATGGACTCGATGGACGAGATGCCAGCCTTGTTCTCCCTGGTGCACCGAGAAGAGTTTGACAGACTGCACACAGAGTTGGCTGTTATGAAAGGCGAGCTAACTAGGATTATAGAACTTCTTTCTCAGCCTGAGACAGCTGATTCAAGAGGGAATACTAGAAGGAAACGTCACTTGTCTCTCCTTAGTGATGTTAACAATTCAGGGACTAGAGGAGAACACTCTAAGTGACGAGAACCAAGTGGATGACAGGATCGGTCATTCAGAATGTTTTAATGTTTTAAGGATGGAAATCGGAAGGGAAGCTCCCAGGGTCCTCGAGCTGCTTCCCCAGTGGAAAATAATGAAAAGGAAGACATGAGAAGGACTGGGGCGAGATCTAAAAATACAGGTACTGTTAATAAACATCATGTACTAACAAACAATGACATAGTAGCTTGTAATGGAAGGGAAAATGCAGGAAGACACCACCGGACCAGTGGGGCTGCTATTAATTATAGAAAAGGTGGCGAAAATTTTGGGTTTGATAATTTACTAGAGAAACAGTTTAATTTTTTTGTTGATAACAATGCTTGTCAAGCCCGGAATGGGCTTGAAAAAGAAAAAGACAAAACGAATGTTGGAACTTTACATTATATGATTTTTTTAAAGACAAGATGAATAATATTAAAAAATGCAACTGGAGAATGATTATCTATCTGATTGTGTTAAGAAAAAGATAGTCCCTAAGGGACTTAGAGTGTATACATTTCTGTTTGGGATAGATTATGATAACCAATTGATTAAGGAATTTACTGAAATGTTTGATAGACACGGGCTTGAAATGATGGAAAAATTATAAAATGTAATGATGCCAAACTCAGCTTGCTCATTGGGCAAGCAGAGAAATTAAACCAGGACATTAAGAATGACCTTCTCTTTGCACAACATGAAGAACTATATTTTAAGCAAATTAGATATGGAGACTTTAACAGCAATAGATTATTTAACAAAAAATTTAAAAAAATGGAGAGGGATTTAAAAGTCTATAGAGACAATAGGGCATATATATTTAAGGAAATTAAGAAAGGTGAACCAGGTATGAGTATAAGGAACTATAATAGACCCTACTGGGGGAAATATCAGGAAAAGATCAATAAGAGAGGGGCTTATAGTAGGGAATATGAAGGAAAATGTTATGAACCACAATCTTTTCACTACTGACAACAATGGGATGTGGGGTTAAATCAGGAGGAAACATACCAATGGAGATGGGGGAAACCAAACCAACAGGAAATACGGGGAAAAATGGTAGGAAATTCTTCAAATGAAGGGATTATGGAAGAAGGTATCATTTGGACACACAAAGGATACCACATTTACAACTTTGCAGGTATCAAATTAAGTAAGGAACACTTTTCCCTATGTATGATAGGTCTGAAATTCGTGCCCAATAGACATTTTGATTATATTGAGACGATTGTAGAATTGAAAATGTTTGTGAGAAAGATGAATTTGGCTTACTTATTTCAGGACAAAAGTAAGTATGAGAAGGTATTAAAACACATAAATAAGGATTTGAAAATGAAAAGTAACGTTAACCCACCCCTAGAGCCCACATTAAACATCATGGAAAAAGCAATAATGGAAGACGTTTATAAATTAAAAGTAGGTGAAAGTAATAAATCTATGAGATGGAATTTATCTAGTGAAGAATTCAAAGTTCTGAATGTGTTAAGAAATGATAGGGGCTTAAGAATAATGTGTCCTGATAAGGGAATGGGCACAGTTATTTATGATGCCATCCAATACTCTCAGGACATATTTGAAATGCTGAATGATTCATTGACATACTACCCATCCTCTATAAATGAGGTTAATATTAATCATAGTCGACTAGACTTCTACCTAGATGAATATTTAAATGAGGGAATGATTTCAGCTGAACTATATGACTTTTTGAAAGTTAAGAATCCCACTATTGCAATGCTTTTTGGTATCCCTAAGATGCACAAAGGATTGGAAAAACTATCTTTTAGACCCATAGTTTCAGGGAGGGGATCCAAAACATACCCCTTTGGAGTTGTGGTAGAGAAATGGTTAAAAAAGACCATTATTAATGCAGAGCATATAATTAAAGATTCCTGGGATTTCCTAGGTAGGTTAGAGGGTACATTATGGGATTTACATTTTTTGACTGTGGACATATCAAATCTGTACACCTCGATTCACAAACAGGAAGGACTTGAATATTTTAGATCTTGTATGGTTAACAACACCACTCTATCTGAGGATAAAATTTATTTGATTATGGAATTTATGGAAACTGTTAGACCACAATTATGTATTCTTTGAAGGAGAGTATTTTAAACAACACAAAGGTGTTGCTATGGGGGCCTCTTGTACCCCTATATACACAAATTTGATCCTGCTGGAGTGAGAGAGAAGGTAGGTGTCTACAAGTGAATATATGGCTTATTTAAAGCTTTATGTTAGGTTTTTGGATGATGTTTTTCTTCTTTGGAAAGGCCCAGAAAACAAGATTAAAAAGTTTGTTCACTTTTTGAACAGGACTAAAGAGGTTCTTAAATTTACTTATGCATACAATGAAGGAAGTATTAATTACCTAGCTACTGGGGCAAATTTGAAAAAATGTTTTGAGATAAGTCCTAGGAAGACTGATAGAACTGGGACATCTAGGTGTGGCTCCTGTTCCCATTGTAAATACATACATTCAGGAGACACAGTTAATTTAGGGAATACACTAAAAACCTCAGTCTCTTTTAAGAAAGGTAATTGTCAAACATTTGGGGTAATCTATTTAGCGAAGTGTGCATCCTGTCCCAGCTTTTCCGTGGGGAAAACTGAGAGGAGGCTTAGGGGCAGGATATACGAACATATGTACCAGATCACTACATGTAATAGTAACAATGCCCTGTACAAACACTCTTGTATATGTAAGACTTTTGGTGGATTTAAATTTGGTATTATAGAAAAAGTCTTACCCAACCCCAGGGGGGGGGGGGACTTCAGAAGTTACACTGAAGAAAGAGAAGTTAGGTGGTAAATAAAATTACAAGCTAGTCAAGCCCCAGGACTAAACAAAATGTTATCTATAAACCCAATATTAAATAAGAAGGATGCATTAGTTAAATAAACAAATTATCAAATTATTCTCTTGGGTTTCACCATTTTTTATACATAAAACATATATGAAATGTTATTATAGCTACTTTTTTGCTATTGTTGGTTTACATGATTTAAAATATCTTTTTATTATTGGTATTACTATTTCTACTTATATTATCAATTTTAACAAGAAGTTTTTAAAATACATGTGTTTGTTTAACAATATTTTACTATGTCAAGGTATTAGTTTGTCAAGGGTTAGGGATGTATTTGATAATGTTCATGGATTATTGTGTGCATTTCTTTTTAAAAAATTCAATTAAAGGGATGATGTAATTAATTATTAAGTAAGGAGGGGAGTACATAAAGGTGAATTACATTTTTAGTAATTGATTCTGATGAAGTCTCTGTTGAAGGGATGAAAGCACTCAATCTGTGTGTTTTAACTGTGGAATAATAAAATTATGCCTTTTGCAGTCTGTGGTGCAAGCAGTGTTCAATTTTTTTTTATTAGTGGTGTTTTTTGGCACAGTTTTGGCCCCAAAAAGTGTTGGCTAGATTGGATATTAAAACAAGAAGGATGTTTTATGCTCACCAAATGATTTATAAAAATCAGTGTATAGCAAGATTATATATTCCCCGTTCTGAAGGAGGGATGGGCCTTCTTGAAATTGATTACATGTACAGATCTGAAATTGTGGGACTCCACACATATCTACTGACCTCACAAGATCCAAATGTGGTGAAAGTTTTGAAACATGAGGAGAATAAATCTAAGATGACATCTCTGCTTAATTTAGCAGAAGCATATCGACGTCAAGCAGGAATGGAAATCAAACCAGAAGTGGATAAAAACTGGGCAGCAACTGAATGTGCTAAAAAAACAAAAGAAAGAATATAAGGTGAAGGACCAGGAGAGAAGGCAAGAAATGTGGAAAAAACATAAATATAGTTGCAAGTATAGAAAACTTCTGGAAGAGCCTCATGTTGATCAAGAACGAACGCAGGAATGGTTAAGGAGAGGTGAATTTACATCAAGAAACAAAAGGTTAATATTGGCAGCCCAAGATGGTAGGCTGCCTACACACTGGTTTACTAAGTCCATTGAACTTGTGGGAGAAACAGACACATGTAGGTTTTGTGGAACTGAATTGGAAACAGTCACATACCTTATTGCTGATTGTGACTCTCTAATGGCAGAGGGACTGTATACTGAAAGACTTAATAATGTGGCGAGATTGTTACACTGGAGATTGTGCAAACATTATGGTATCAAAGTGGCTGAAAAACACTGGAAACGTGAGCCACAGAGAATCATAGAAAATTATGAAGTCTACGTCACATGGGCTCACCCAATACCAATAGTCCAAAAGATAGATGCTAGAATATCGGATATAGTGGGCCAAGAAAAGAAGACAAAAGTAACATTGATCATTGAAATCGCCACACCTAGTGACTACAGTGTTTTGCATACAGAGAGACACAAAGTCATAAAATACCTCAATCTGCAGGCAGAAATGAGAGCCATGTGGAAGAAAGATACCCAGACAGTTCCAATAGTTGTAGGAGCAACTGGTCTTATAAAAAAGAATTTACATTCCTATTTAGATATGTTACCAATTCATGTAACACCGTACAAATTACAGAATGAGTCATTACTGGGCACATTGTGGGTGCTGTGAAGAGCACTTTTTGCTAACATCAAAGAGTGAGACAATATTAATTTCATGAACTTTAATTGTACTTTGACTTAGGAATGGGATGCATTCCTGTCATGGTATTAGAAACCCAAAAGACTTGGAAAAATTAAAAAAGGTGAAAGCAGTGTGCTTGCAGACAGACTAAACAGGTCCATTCTGATGCCTCACAAGTGGTCTCTCAATGTCAAAAGATGGGGCCAACCATGCTGTGACCTTTTCATTTCTCTCCTCAAAAACAAGTGCAGCAGGTTCTTCACCCTGGTCACCCCTCTGGGGGAGTCACTAAGAGATGCTCTAGTTCATGACTGGTCTGCTGATCTTCTTTATGCTTATAATCCATTATCTATAACCACTTAATTCCTACAGAAAGCACACCAGTTGAAAAGCAGAGTTATCCCCATTGCATCTTTTTGTACTCATCAAATCTGGTTTCCCTTCCTGTGGCCTTATTCTCTGTATCTGCCCTTGATACTGGACCCTGGTCCAGGCCTCCTGTCTCATCCAACAGGGATGACACATCAGGACATAATAAGCCTCAAACTGATTGCACAGTTTCCCCAGTTTCAATAATGGCTAGACACCCCAGGCTTTCCTCCACAGTGCGACATATTTTGCTGTCTTCTTAAAAGGCTTATACTATGAAAATTTACCAAAGTAAATGGAAGAGATTTTCCATTTGGCCCCTTAAGAGAGCTTTGGACCCTTTTTCTGCCCCTATACCAGCTGTCTGTGAATTTTTAGCTTCAATTTTTCAAAAAGAGGCTAATTTCCCTACTACAGTAGAGAGTCAAGTATCTGAACTAATTGGGACCTTGGTTAGTTCGGATAATCAAATTGTTCAGATAATGAAACATACATTGAACTAGATAAAAAAACTTCTAAAATCTTGTTTTATTCTGCACACAGGGAATACACTTTTCAACCATTCAGCAACTCCAGTGGACAATAGCAATATTTTTCACACACGAGCAGGCTACAAGCTCAAAAACACACACAAGTGAATACGTAAAACATTTACATATTCAGACTTTATGATTTTTCCTACCCAAAAACTTTGGAGGACTGAGTTCAGATAATTGACATTTCAGATAATCGATGTTCAGATAATTGAATCTCTATGGTATTAAAGTGCAGTTGCATTCCTCCTTAGCTTCTTCTAGGTTGTGCAAGGTCTTTCTGAAAGGCACCTTCTTACTTAGTCACTCAGTCAAGGACCAAACTCCTGCTTGGGATTTAACTATTCTGCTTCAAGGTCTGACCCAAGGCCCCTTTGAACATTCAACCATGACAGACCTAAAGTTTCTATCCTGGAAACCCATTTTCTTAGTTGCTATTAATTCAGGTAGATGAGTATTTGAATTTCAGACTTATTCCTCCAAATCTCTTTACCTGTTTTTTCATAAGGGTAGAGTTTCCTTACTTGGCAACTCATCTTTTTTGCCTAGGGTGGCTTCTGAGTCTAATATTAGTCAAGTCATTAACCTCCCAGTTTTATTTTCAAATTTCTCTAATAAGGGAGAATACGTGCTTCACCTTTTGGATGTGCACAGGGAACTTTGAGTTTATCTCCATCAGACTAAAGATTTCAGGAAAACTGACAAACTGTTAGTGCCTTTTTCACCAAAGAAATTGGTCTTGGCAGTTTCTAAAGTAACCTCAGCCAAATGGTTAACTGCTTGTGCATCCTTTGAATACAGCCAAAGAGGTTTGCCCTTGCCTAAGCCCTCTAGAGCACATTGCACGAGGTCTGTGTCTGCTTCTTCAGATTTTTCATCAAGAACATCAATAAATGACATTTTTGACTCTGCCACTTGGTTCAGAGTGATACCTTTATTGCTCATTAAAGGTTGGATTTGGTTTCTAGGAACAGCGCTCCCTTTGGCTAGGTGTACTCCGAAATATCCTTCCATGAGGACCACCCAAGGTTCATCTAGCTGGGAACTTTGTCCCATCAATTTTGAAAGGAATGAAAATGACAAAATCAGATACAAAAGCTATGTACTCACCATAACGATGCATCTGAGTTCTCCATTTTCTTTATTCTTCAACTTTCCTTACTCCTAACCACCTTTCCTTAACTCCTGTAGAGACCTAAGGGATAATAATTTAGGAACTATTCTTCTTTGTTTGAGCTCCAGTTCTATTTTATTATCTCTAATTTTTAGATCTCTTGTGGTATTAACCATGGATTGTTGGTGGCAGCAAACTTGATCTGTGGTATGTTAGGTTGGTGGTGCATTATGGGAAAAGGGAGGAACTCGAGAGTTGGATCTGAGAGTCTGGAAAAAGTGTCCATATAAACAACACAGATGCATCGTTATGCTTTGCACATAACTTTTGTTTCTTCCACTGTACAAGCAATAGATTATTTAACAAAAAATGTAAAAAAATGGAGAGGGATTTAAAAGTCTATATAGAGACAATAGGGCATATATCTTTAAGGAAATTAAGAAAGGTGAACCAAGTATGAGTATAAGGAACTATAATAGACCCTACTGGGGGAAATATCAGGAAAAGATCAATAAGAGAGGGGCTTATAGTAGGGAATATGAAGGAAAATGTTATGAACCACAGTCTTTTCACTACTGACAACAATGGGATGTGGGGTTAAATCAGGAGGAAACATACCAATGGAGATGGGGGAAACCAAATCAACAGGAAATACAGGGAAAAATGGTAGGAAATTCTTCAAATGAAGGGAGTTACTTGTCATTGTTTACAGTGTGTGTATGACTTAGTTGATACCACTTTCATGGCTATAGCTACTGATACTGTTTTGAGAAGGTTTGCCTGGCTGCATTCTGAGAAACTCTCAGATGATATGAAAAATGAGATTTTAATTTCTCTTTTGGAAAGAGATTTAGTTTTTGTTTCCTCTGCTGCATAGATTATCAGAATGTGTGATGATAGTGGTAAGTTGATACAGGGAATCTTAGAATGTTCAGCTCTCCTTTTCCAAATTTTCTAAGGGATTCTCTAACCCCTGATCCAATTCTGCAAAATAGCAAATTAAGCCGTCTTAACAGAATATGGATAAACAGACGATCTGATGTTGTCAATTTTCATTCATTCCTCAACCCTTGGGTTTGGATCTGATCCTCGGATCCAACTCAGCTGCTTCTGCTAGCTCGCGTATCAATGAATGCTTTTCAGCATCTCCCTTACCAAAAATGTTTTATTCCCTAATGTACGTCATATCTCGTTTGCTGCCTTAGATTACAGATGTGGTCATTGCTTCAGCTCTCGAAGCTATATTTTTTTCCTAGGATTTCTGTGAGTTAAATAATTTTCTTTACCTTATACCCTTTTATTACCATTTAAACTTAGTTTATATCTGTATTTCATTTTTTTCTCTTCTAGTGTACCTTTTCTTCTCCCTTTGAAGTACTTGTGTACTGCACTTTGTTACCATTGTCGGTATTTCTTTCTGTACCTTCGGGTGCTTCCTTTTTTTTTTTTTTTTTACCATAGGTGGTAAATTTCTAAATTTCTGTATTTCTATAACTATTTAGTTAAAAAAACTTTATTTGTACACTATCATTTCTTGGCCTTTGTAGTTCCCATATTTTCTAATTTCTTCGTAATGTTTTGGTTAATTTTTTATTAGTATTTCAGAAAACCCCTCTGGCTTCAGAAGATGTTTGGCCCATGACCACAAAATTCTATTATCAAACATACATTCTCAATGAGTCTGTTGCCTAGGTCTGTCACACCTTGACACCTATTGTAACTTTTGTAAGGGTTTTAACCCTAGGGCCATCATAGATGGAAAGAATAAGCAAATACACAGAAGCTTGCTGCACTCTACATCTGCTTCTTCAACAGAATCTTCTAGTGCTTATCCCCTTAAGAAGGATTCTAAGAAAAACACTAGAAAACACTCCCTGGAACTTACAACTTCTGAGTTTGGAGCCTCCAACAAAAATTTCTAAATCTTTGTATCTGAACATTCAGAAAGAAAAGTCACATCGGATCCAATCACCCCTCTTGGGTCTGGATCCTATAACCTCCAGGCAGTCATCCCTCTTCTTGGAGCATTCTCCTGAGATGCCACCATTTATAGCCATCTTCCACAGCATCCTCAACTTGCTCTTCAAAAAGCTTGATGGAAGCTGATGTGGACAGGATAATGAGGAGGTTCCTGTTGATGCAGATACAAATGGGGGTTCTCCCAGCTCTGACCCCATTGGATCCAGAGGCATTAGATAGTACAACCCCCCCCCCCTTTGCTTGCTCCTTCTCAAATCCAGCCTCTGGTATTGGACTTGTCAGATCAGAAGGTCCTGGAGTCATTCACATCAGATCCAAAGATACTAATATCTTCAACTCCGGTGGCTTCTCTGAGTGGACTGGTTCAGAGTATTTCAGAGCTTTAGAGGTGGCATCAGATCTGGGGTGTTAGAGTTAACTCTGAAGCTATCAGAGCTGTTTTTCTCCTCAGAGCCTGGGCATTAGCTCAGCTCAGACTCCCTTTTTGAGTGCTCTGCCTTTCAAAAGGAATGTTCATTTGGAGCAGTCTGTTTCCTTTTCTTCTAGGCATTCAGTATTTGAGGTAGTAGAGAGAATTTTCTGTATCCCTAGACCTTGTACTTCTCCACCTTCTTTAGCTCTGACTACCATAGTCCATTCATTTCTGCATCTTGAGGCAGAGACATCCTTATCACAGGGACAGCCAGCCCAGGTTAGTCACCAAGATACCCATCAGGATATACTGATGTCTTCCAACACTTCTCTGGAACATCCCAACAAAGAGGTTCCCAGGAAGAGAAAGTGCAAAGGAAGGCACTTAAAAACTCCTCAAGAGTCAGTCACTGAAGATACTGACTTAGATGAAGTAGAAGTGTCCCCAAAATCACCACCCAACAATGTCTCATTTGGAGACATTCAGGAGCTCCTAAAGCAAACGGGTGATTAGTCTCCCCAGAACCCTTCTCAAGAGGAGTCTGTATTCCTGGAGGCTTTTGGTGCTGGCTCATCTACATACTGTGTGACTACACCCAATGATGAGCTCATTGATTTGGATCTCAGCAGACATGGAAGGTGCCAGATACTGTTGAACTAATACCCAATAGACCAGACAAGATCCTGGCACCACCCAAGAACAGAAGCCATTGGAGCAAAGGAGTACTGGTTGATGCATTAATCATAGTGACAGCCAGCAAGAAGGAACTTGCAGAACATAATTCCAGTGTCCACCCTTCTAACAGAGAGTCTAGAGTGGTGGACAGATTTGGGAAGCATGTTTATGCTTCAGCAACTTTTGTCCTTTGATCGCTGAACTATCTGGCACATTTCACAAGGCTCTAGAGGGATTTAATTAAACAACTTACCAGATCCCTGTTTGAGACCATATTCTGTAAGTCTGAGAGCACTGTTGGCTTACAGTTGGCTACCCTTCAGTCCATTTCCAATTTATCCATGAGACGTATCTCTCATGCAGCAGAAGGTACCTCATGGGTGACTGGTTCAGGCACTTCAATTAGGAGACATGCCTGGATGTGCTTAAGTGACTTTGCAGAACCCTTCAGAGTTTCCATCGTCAATGCTACCTATGACAGAAGTTCCCTATTTGCCCCCAAAATGAAAGAGACACTCTAAAGGTTTAAGCAGAAAGGTAAAACCCTGTGTGCTATGGGCATATGTTTTTCGACCCCCCCCCAACAAACCTTTTCTAAGAATCAATGAGGAGGTTGAAAGATGTGATTCAGGAAATCCTAGGGTCTCTTCCAAGATCCACATGGAAATAGTTTCCCCAGAGACACAGGGTGTAACTCTAATGGGAGATGCCACCCTCATGGTAGAGGGGGTCCACAGAGCCAAGGCTCAAGAGACTCCTTCTCTGACAGATCCTATTAGCACTCCTGATAGGAGGCCCGACTGTCCTCTGGAGGCAGTTGGAGGTTGCTTATCCTGCACCAGAGAGCCTGGTTAAAAATGACAAAAGATTCATGGATACAGAGGATAATAGCTAGCGGTTATGTCATATACTTTTCCCATCCACCTCCTCAAATTTCATAGAAAATCCCCGATGGCCCCCAGAGGTTGCAGCACTAGAAATACACAAGCTGCTAGAAAAACAGTCATTCAAGAGGTCCCCCAAGACAAAGAGAGCCCAGAACTTACTCAAGATTATTTTTACTGCCAAAGAAAATAGAGGACTGAAGACCAGTTTTGGATCTCAGCAATCTAAATCAGTCACTTCAGCACACAATGTTCCGGATGGTCACAGTTCAGTCTATTCTGCCTTTTCTGCACCAGAACAATTGGATGTACTTGACAGATCTTCAGGATATGTACTATCATATCAAAATGAACAGATGCTCCAGGAGATACTTATGCTTCCGTCTGGGAACCAGTGGTTACCAATTCAGAGCTCTGTCCTTTGGTGTCACAATAGCCCTCAGAATGTTTACCCAACAAGTGTATGGCAGTAGTTACAGCTCATTTGAAACTGCAAGGATTCTGAGTGTTTCCATATTTAGATGACTGGCTCATCACTGCCCTGACCAGGCATCAACTGATACAAGCCCAAGATAACATACTCCAAATTTGCTCCCATCTGGGTACCTCTGTCAGTTACAACAACTCTCATCTGGAGTCAGCTCAGAAATTAGAATTCATTGGTGCTTCTTTCAACACAGTCATGCAAGCTGCATCTCTTCCCTTACACAGAGTCCAGAATAATCCTCCAAAACTCTTCTTTTTCAGCTTTAGTAATCCTTTAAGCTTTAGGGTCCATGTCAGCAGCAGTCATCCAAGTACTGTTATCAAGGTACCATATGAGAATACTACAATGGACTTTAGCTAATCAATGGTCCTTCCTTACCACCATCTGTTCAGTCATATCAAGATATCTCAAGCTTGCAAAAAAATACCTCCTATGGTGGATACAATCAGGTCAAGTGCAAGAAAGTTGTCCCTTTGTTCTTCTCCAATCTAAGGCCATAGTGACCATAGATGCCTCTCAGATTTGGTGGTGGTGGGGGCACTTTCTGGGAAGGACAGTCCAAGGCACATGGTCCCCTGAATTGGCCCGCACTCATATCAATGTCCTGGAAATGAAAGTTGTCCTCCTAGCATTGCAGGCCTTCCAATACACTCTCCCCACCAGGACTATTGCGATTCAGATGGACAACACGTCAGTGGTTTGGTATAGCAACAAGCAAGGGGGAACCAAATCTCATCACCTGTGTTGAGAGGCTGTAAGAGTGTGGCAATGAGTGATCTCATCCAGTCGGCTTCTGGCAGCAGGACACATTCCAGAGAAATCCATTGTGATTGCAGACAAGTTAAGCAGGACTATTCTAATGCCTCATGAGTTATCTCTCAATATGAAGGTTGCAGAGAGGATTTTCCATCAATAGGGTCTCCTCCCCAGTCCATCATATTCTTTTATCATCTCACAAAGCTTCCACCAGAAAACTTTACAAAGGTAAATGGAAAAGATTTGTATGTTGAGCTCATCAGAATAGATCCTCTTTTCTGCTCTTGTTTATAACATTCTGGAATTTCTAGCATCAGTCTTCAGTGAAGGTGCTAGTTCTTCTATAGTTGAAGTGCAATTAGTCTCCATCTCCAACTTTCTTGTTGGAATAGATAATTCAACTCTTGCATCTTCCAAACTATGTAAAGCCTTTCTAAGAGGAACACTCCTCCTTAGACCTCCTATTAAAGATCCTAATCCCCCTTGGGATTTAAATGTACTGAATGTTCTAACTCAGTCCTCATTTGAACCTGCAGCTAACTAAAATATTTAATCTGGAAAACTATATTCTTAGTAGCAATTACGTCTGTCAAAAGGGTTTCAGAATTGCAGGCCTTGAGTATCGCTAAGAACCAGCCCTTTCTTTCTTCCTAATGTGGTGTCAGAATCTAATACGAATGAGAGTATTACTTTACCAGTATTCTTCCCAATTTTTTTCAATAAAGGAGAATATATGCTGCACCTGTTGGACTTTCACAGACAGTTATGTTTTTACTTACATAGAACAAAAGAGTTTAGAAAATCAAAACAATTGTATCCTTTTTGGATTCAAAATTTAGCAAATTAGTCTCCTAAGTAACATTAGCTGAATGGTTGACTTATTGTATTACCTTTGTCTATAATAAATTGGGCTTGTCCTTAAACAAGACACCAAGAGCACATTCCATGGGATCTATGACTGCATCTTCAACATTCTTGTCCAGAGCTTCTCTAGATGATATTTGTGCAGCTGCAACTTGGGCCAATCCTCATACTTTTATTACTCATTTCAAATTAGAACTAGTCTCTATGGGCAGAGCAGCTTTTGGTTCAGCAGTACTCAGGAATATCCTTCCTTAGAGTCCTCCTAGAGTTTTTAGGTAGCTGGGAACTCTGTCCCAAGGGTTGAGGAATAAATGAAAATTGATAACATCAGATAAAGAAGTTATGTACTCACCATAATGTTCCATCTGTGTTGTCCATTTTCATTCTTCCTCAACTACCCTCCCACCAACTTTCTCCTATTAATTCTTTGGAAGGATTGAGGATGCTGAAGGAACTTTGTTCCTCTTTGATTCACAGTTTTTTGCTGGTCATATTAATATTGTTATTCCTTGGCAATGCTCTATGGATATAAAGGGCAGCAAACAAGATCTAAGGTATGTTAGGGTTATTAGCGCATTATGGGAAAGGGAGGAGCTTGAGAGCTTTCACTGATCCACGAGCTAGTAGAAGAGTCTGAGTAGGATCCAAGGATTGGATCCTGACTTAAGGGTTGAGGAACAAAATGATAACCGACAACACAGATTAATACATAACTTCTTTTTTTAAGAAGAAATGACATGGGATTCCAAAAAAGAATTCAGGAACCCCCAAAATCAAGGACAGTCCAACAAGTCAAAAATAACTGTTTAACAGACTGTATACCAGCCCCCCAGCAGTCCCTTTCAGAAAGTCTGACTTTCCACTTCTGGATTTGTCAACAGATAGTTTCAGTAAAATGGGTGATGAAGATCATCCATCAAGGTTACTGATGGCAATGGGAGAGACTCTCTCTTTTTCAAGGGTCAGTTCTTCATCCACTAGAACAAATTCTCTTTATTTCCTTTTTTTCCTCAAACATATGCTTTTCCAGGGAGTGATAGAGACAGTTCTTTCTTCTCAGGTTAGGTAAGTTTTTTTTATTCAAGGATGTTTTTAGTGCCAAAGAAAGTAAATACATGGAGACCAATTCTGGATTTTTCTTTTTTAAACCTTTCCACTTCAACATCACATCCAGTAATAAGACTTTGATCGAACCAGTACCATCCAACTTCTCATTGTTGTTATTGATCAAAATCTGAAGCTCGACTTACACATTGCCCAGACCGTAAAAAAAGTACACAAGAAAATAGGTACCTTATACAGATGCAAAAACTACCTAACCACAAACTCCAGAATAACCACAGCCAGAACTCATCTTCTGTCAACTTTACTATACCCCTCACACATCCTTACCAACCTCTCCAAATCAGACCTAAGCAAGCTAGATGCCTGCTATAATAAGATAGCTAAATTTGTCACTAGCTGTCCTAGAACCCATCATTGTAAGGCCCTAAGACAACTATCTTGGTTAGAACTACCCGACCAACTCATCCTCACACAACTCTCTACTGCCCACCAAATGTACTATAAACCCGATAAATCACCAGCTCTACAAGGCCTCAATCCCCATATAAGTACCTGTTCACTAAGATTTTCTAATAAAGCTCTAATTGAAGTAACCAGGAGTGAAAATAGCTCAGGTGACTTTCTATACTCTTACTACATTGCTAAACTGGGGAATGCCTTACCACTTGAAATTAGAACTATATCTAGCTTAAAAAACTTCAAGCATCACATTAAAGCCCACCTCACCAATTCCTGGACTTGTACATGTACTGGGCGTGGATAGCCCAAACCATGGAACTAGATGATTTTAAAATTTTAATTGCATATGTAATGAGCATTGAATTTAAGTCATATGACTACCTCATGTTTTTTTTTTCCTTTCTCACTGTTAATAGCTATCAGATTTTAAGTCTTCAGCTTGCTATGCTACCTGTATATAAGACTAAGTATAATTGCATTCTTATTGTATACAGTGTCACTACCTGCTACTACTGTAAGAACTGCCTTCTAGAAGAATTGCTATATAAGATTATTGGTCTTGTCTCCCACTTGACCGATTTATTCTGTTTTAATCTTTTTACCGTTATGAATGTCTGTTACTATTTTTTTCTTTATTGTATTACACAATTTTCTTTCTACTAACAAAATAGTTTACTAACAATGGATCTTTTCTCCCCGGGCCTCAGCTGAAAAAGGGTTTTATGCCCAGTCGGACTGTCCCGGTAAACAAATGTAAAATAAATAAAAAATAAAATAAAACCTGTTTGTGATAATGACCAAGTTTGAAATGGTGTTACTTCACAGTCTGTTACCACTTCCTTCTCATTCAAGTTTCCTGATAACACTAGATTTAGAAGATGCTTATCATAGCATCCCTGTCTCTATAGACTTCAAACATTTCTTAAGGTTCAGTGTTTCTGGATCATATTATCAGTTTTCTGTCTTGCCCTTTGGACCTTCCACTGCATCAAGAGTGTTACAAACAGGATATATCCAATTACACATCATTGCATGCTACAGTGTATCCACATTTCTCCATATTTAGACAACTTGCCTACATTTCATAGTCTTTTTCAAAGTGTTGAGAGTCTCTAATGTGACGATAAAAGCTGAGCTTCTAAGGGAACATTTAAACGTGTTTTTTTTCACTCCTTTACACAGGATTGCATTGTTGGCTAGGCACCTCAGTTCAAAGAGCTTTTCTTCCACATGAAAAAGTAGATCTACATCTATTTCTAAGGTTTTCCCCTCGGACTTCCATCACTGTGAGGGAATATCTCAGGATTTTGGGTCTCATGGCATCTATGATTCTCATGATACCCCTGGAAAGACTCCACATGAGAAAGATACAATGATATGATGAGTCTCTTTGGCCCAAGCACCAGCATCCTTTGTCTTTTCAAATCCCAGTGCTAGGGTTTGTCAGAAAAGAAATTACTTGGTGGAGACAGCAAAATGTAAATCCCCCTTCTCTGTCCCTTCTCCAAAGCAGTGACTACAAATGCCTTGGAGTTCCCTTGGGGATCAGTTTCAGGAAGGATAAAAGTGCAAGGTGTGTGGGAGGGTCTATATTATTTCAGTGAACGCTTAAAATAGTGAACGCTGTTTAATTGACTCATGAAAGTCAAAATCCCTAAATCTCGAACACACGGAACAGCATTTTTTTCCCTCAGGGAAATAAATCACTGCTCCATTAAAAAAAAAAAAAAAAAAAAAAAATCGCCCCCCCTACTTAAATATACCAACTCCGGGATCGCATTACAATGGAGGAAATGGCAATGTCCCGAACATGGCCCAGTGATTTTCTTCCCTGGGGAAAAAAATTGTTGTTTCGTGTATTCAGGATTTAAGGATTTTGACTTTATTGGGTTGATTAAACAGCGTTCGCTATTTTAAGCATTCACTGAAATAATATAGACCCATGTGGGACACCATGGATAGGTGCAAGCACATAATATAAAAGAGATGCTTGCCCTGATCAAGACACTCATTTCTGTCAATCATCTTTGGTCCCCTGGACTTATTCAAATTGTTCTAGCCAATACCACAGTCATATGGTATAGCAGCAAGGAAGAAGGAACCAGGTCACACCCACTTTTAAGACTAGCCATATTAACTTGGTATACAGCTTCACAACACAGTCTCACTCTACAGGCACCCTACATTCTGGCAGAGCAAAACTGTGTGACAGACAAGCTGAGCAGGACCAGGACAGATCTTCATGAAGGGAAACTAGAGTGGGGGTCTTCCAAGATTTGATACATCTGTGAGGAGTTTTTTTGCCTCCTCTCTGAATAACCAGCTGGCATGATTCTGCCCCAGGACTCCTTCCAAGAAGGCCTGGAAGACAGATGCCTTTTCTTTTCCCTGGACAAGAATGTTCCTGTATGTTTTTCCACCCTTTCCACTGATATCCAAGGTACTTCTGAAGATTAAGATGGAATTCCCCAAGATCACTGCAGTGACTCCCTTCTGCCCTAGGCATCCATGTTTCTCCCTTATTTTGGAAGTGGTCAAGGGCAGTTGCCACAACCTTCCTCACAGAATGATCTACTTACAAGATCAAGGGTGTTTGATACACCCTAATGCCAATCATCTTCAATTGACTGATGGCATAATAATGTCTTAATATCCTTTAGACACTTATTTATTGAGAACATGCAGCAGGGACTAATGGAGGTAAGAAACCTGCAACTAGAAAATCATATCTTAGCAAATGGAAAAATGTTTCTGGTTGTTCCATCAACATAACTAGCACCCACTGAGGGCTGGCATTACTAAGTTTGCAACATTTGAATAAGTTACTATCCTATGGCCTTTCTTAGTCCTCCTTCATGGTTTATTTATCAGCCAGTCCAGAATGTGTGCCCTTGTATCCTTCTCTTATTATGTATTCTCATGTCAAAATGTTTTTGAAAGGGGTTTTGCATAAGAGGCCTCCAAGAAAACTGATGCCCTGTCCTTGTAGTCATAGTTTTGTGTTAGAGAAGCTAACATTTTCTCTCTTTCAACTAGCTAACTTGAGGTTCTTTTTTAACCTCATTTATTGAATTGTCAGTCTTGAAATAGACAAACTTACATTTATATAACAGTAATCAAACCATATTATACAATTCCTCCCCTAAAACGTGCATGCTGATTGGCCAGCCCAACCAGCGTGCCTGTTGTAAATCCCTCAATATACTAACGGAAAAAGGTCCGGTCGCCCGGACTTTTTCCGTTAGTATAAAACACTGTCTCGCTATGTTAAAAGAGTTTAACATAGCGACACAGGTTTAAAAAAAGCAACGTAGATCTCCGTTGCTTTTTTTAAAGCTGTCTCGCTATGTTAAACTCCTTTAACATAGCGACACAGTGTGTAAAAAGCAACGGAGATCTTGTGATCTCCGTTGCTTTAAAGTTCGCTATAGTTAAATGGGTTTAACATAGCGAGACAGCTTTAAAATAAGCAACGGAGATCTCCATTGCTTATTTTAAAGCTGTCTCGCTATGTTAAACCCATTTAACATAGCGAGACAGTTTTTAAAAGCAACGGAGATCGCAAGATCTCCGTTAGTTCGCTATGTTAAATGGGTTTAACATAGCGAGACAGCTTTACAATAAGCAACGAAGATCTCCGTTGCTTATTTTAAAGCTGTCTTGCTATGTTAAACCCATTTAACATAGCGAAACAGTAAAAAAAAGCAACGGAGATCTTGCGTTCTCCGTTGCTTTTGCCCACAGCTCTGATGTACTGCGTAGGCATGTGCAGTACATCAGAACTGCCGCAGAATGC
>NC_056739.1:626943368-626997420 GCF_019279795.1 Protopterus annectens
CAAAATTCACCAATATGATAGCTGGATCTGATGGTTCTTTACTGTCTTTAGGTATTACAGCCACCACAGCTTTTTTTTCAGGATGTTTGTGCCTCCTGTTCTTTTAAAATACTGTTAAAACTTTCCAGATCTTTATTACTTTTTCCCTCCTAGCTTCCAAACTTCCACGGGAATACCATCTATTCCTGGAAACTTTCCTGCAGATTTGTTATACATAGCCATTTTATCTGATCTCTTCCTGTCTTAACTGTTACTTGTCAAATCTTATGTACCTCTAGATATGGCATATTTAAGTCTTCCATAAATATTTCCATTTCTGTTTTTTCTTGAATTTCCCACTTCTCTGCTTTATACAATTTTTCATAATATTTCTAATACTGAATATTTCTAATACTGCTACTGGATCTCTGGTTATTTTTCTTGTTATAGGCTCCCTAAGTCTGGTAATAACACTTTCTGATATCTGTTGTCCAAGTCGTTGTGCTCTGGAGTTATCATTAAAAAAAACAGTTGCCTAAATGCAGTCTTTCTGAACTCATGTATGTTATCTGGGTACTCCCTTATTTTCTCTTCAGCACTCTGCAACTGTGCCTCTTCTTGTTCTGAAAGATTCCCATTATTGTATAATACTTTAACCTTTGTCAGCCCCTAATTAATTCTTATTACTTATTAGAAAGATCCCTTCTTTTATTTCTACCTTGTTTTTAAACTCTACTTTCATTTTATCCCACTCACTAGCTATAACTTCTGGAATACTTTCGATCTTCCCTTTTATTTTCTTAATATTTTCGCTACCCATTCCTTAAATTCCTTTCTTTTTAACAGATAGGTGGAGAAGTGCCAGTGTGCCATCTTTGTGTTATTACTTTGGATTTTTATCATAGTAATTACTGGAGCACTATCAGAAATAGCTATTAGATGTGTCAGAGGTTTCAATGAAATATACATGTTTCTTTGAAATATAATTTCTGTCTAGTCTAGCCCAGTTTTTATACCTTGGGGAATAATATGTAAATTCTCTCTGAGTTCCTACTACTGAATTCATGTCTTTCATACCAAATATTTCACAAATTTCTTCAGAAATCTACCCTTTTTGTATAGTTTACCTTCTAGCCCCCCCCCAATACATCTTCATCATTGCAAATCAAATTACCATCCTCACCTAATAGTAATATTCCTTACTGAAAGCTGTTTATTTCTCAAAAAAAAAAAAAATTTAAAGCTCCATAATAGCAGATTTAGGGGGAATATAAATACATGGCCAGTGTAATCTGCATCATTTTCCAGTAGCCTCTTATTACCACAAATTTGCCATTATTTTCTTTTTTCATCTTCTATTGCTGTTGGAGCTCCTCTAGCAATTAATATAAGTACTCCTATTTTCCTCTGTCCCTGCTATTCTGCAGAATATCCATCCTGAAATCCTTTGTTTATCAAATTCACAAGCTCATCTCTTTCTAAATCTGTCTCCTTGAGCATTGCTATTTGCAGTCTGCATTTCTTAACATAATTAAATATACTTTCCTTTTTGTTTATCCCTGTGAGACCATTCACATTCCAAGATAATATGCAAAATGTCGTCATTATGGAAAGAAATTGTTATTCTCACCTATTATATATGACAGGTTTTTAGATGTCTATTTCCAGCTTCTGTGATATATGCACCAGCTAATATTTGGTAGGTTAATCATTTGTACAGTTTTCCCATCATCAGTGTTGGAACCTATGTCACATTTTACAATACTTTTTTTTTTTAATAAAAACCCTCAACGAGAAAACCAAACACATCCAGTTAGCTGTTAATACAAACACACACAGCTATGTACATATTAAAATAATGAAGTTTAATCCTCCTATTAGGAGCATTTGTCCCAAACAGACTGCTGCTAACACAGGCCTTAATTAACTTGAAATTCAGGTTATCCAACCAATGGTGTCTTTTTTATCTTTATTCCTTTCCCAGATGTGAAAACAACTCATATGCTTTCTGAAAACATTAACTTTTAGCCTTGAAAAAAACAGTGTTTTGGGTTTTATTTTTCATTGTATTCAGTGTTCTCATATTCAGTTGTTTCCACTTAAAACTTGTTATTAGATTAAGCAAAGGGTCATTATCCAGCACTGATTTATGCAAAAGGAAGAGAAAACATATCAGCTATACTTATTTTATGATCTCTGTACTTTTGCATCCCATGCCCTCCTCAACAGTGCAAGATTACAGCCTATTAACGTAAACATGCATTTGTCTAGCCTTTCTTCTCTTTTTTCACTGTAGTGCCTACATTTCTTAATACCAAAAACAGAAGAAAGAGGAGAAAAAATGGCATCTGATCAGTACCTTAATCACATACAACAAATAAAAATACTTTACTATGAAGCATGCAATTTATGTTTTGAATAGTTTTATAAAAATACAGTTAAGAACACAATTTTTTTAAATTACAGTTACCTTGTTCCTTTTTCCTTCACTCCCCTCAGTGTTCATCCAAACATTAAAGACATGAAGTGAGGCAAATGCTTTTCACTTCTCCATAATTGTAAGGAAGTCAACAAAAGTCTATTGTTTTTATACAGCTGTAGTTTGCAAATGTGATTGATGCTTTACAATCTCACATTTATTCATTCATTTCCATGTTATTGATATTCTTATTGATCATCTCCATCTCCCAACTCCAGACTCCAGTTAAATTCCAAGGAACTCCCAGATGTTCATATTGATCACAGCTGCAGTAGTCTTACCTATATGGCTTGTATCTTGCCAAAGACATAACAGCCAGGCAGCTTCAAAAGCTTCAGGGCACCTTCCAATTATCTAAACTGTCAAGCAGCTCGAGATTAACTGATTAAAAGACAAGTTTGAGTGCTAATCCCCCCAGATCTTTGCTGCCACCAAAGAATACACTCCTCTGAGGCTTTTGAGGATCGGCAGTCAGCTTGTGCTTTCCTTTGCTGGGCAGATAAGTTTCCACTGGGGAAACACTTCCATTTTCTTCCATTTACTGTTGTTTATTACTTTCTTCAGGAAAGTTATTTGAAAGCTAGGAGAGTTATATTTTAGCAAACTATATTGAGACTGTAACATACATTTAAATGGAACATTCATTTTTTTCTGTCAGCTTTAAAGTAGTATAAACTGATAACATATTTTCTGTGTATAAATTGTGTTTACTTTTCCATTGTGGGGCTGCCATGGTGTTTGAAAGTGCTTTTTATTGTGGGTTTTTTTTCTGTTAAAAAAGTAACTTCTGTGGACTGGTAATTTTACCAGCATTTGCTGCTTGTCTTCCTCAAGAAAGAGGCATTATTTTTGACTTGGCAATGGAACAGACCATTTGTCCCATGGTCTGTCCTCCTTCCAGCCACAAAAATTAAAAGTTAAGCAAACAGCCTTTGCCCCTACAACAGGCAAGGAATTTGTCTCAGCAGCAGATGGATGACTGCTGTGGCCATTTGTTGCATCTCAGATAACTCATCTTTATCTGGAATCCCTCTGGTGTAGCACCTATAGCCACTATAAACCTGGGGTTAGCCATGTCATCTGCAGTTGTTGGAGTCCTCCTCAGTGGCAGGGGAGAGCCACTGTTGTTTCTCCTGGGAGAAGGAACAGGGAAGGTTTCCCTGTTATATCAGAATGCTGTGCCCATCCTTGGAGAAGCAGCAGCTGCCGTAACACAGTTAGCCTCAATTTTCTTGTCAAAAAGAAACAGAAAGAGAAACATATCTTCTCATTCCCAAATTCCTTTGAATAGGAGTAGATTACTGTTACTGGCTCAGGAGACTCTAGAGCTCTTTTTCTGATTCTTCCTGTCAGGGTTTCTCTTTCTCTGAGACTATTGCTAGAATGCCTCAGTGTTTTCAGTGGGAGAACACTGAGGTTTCTCAGTCCCTAAGAAAATACTGAGTTATTGCAGAAGGATTTCCCAGAACCTACAACCATTCCTCCTGTTCTGTCTGTTTTAGAGGATGTGTGTCTTACTGCCTGCAATTTTCATGATAGTCAGCCAGCTGTCCCTAAAATGTCAGATAGAATCTATAAAGTTCCCCAGTCTTTGAAATGTTTATATACTATTCCCAAACCTGACCCTGCAGCTACAGCCTTAGTTGACTCCACTGCTCCTAAGCATTTAGTTAATTCTAATCCTTCTCTTTCTAATAAGGATAGGAAAATTTGTTGGCAGGTATGGGGAAAAGTATATACTTGGCAGCTTTGATTTTCAGAATCTTAAATTGTCAAGCTCATATGTTAAAGTTTGTTCTGACATATTGTGAAAGTATGACAAATGTTTTATCTACAGATCTTATGTTGCTCTTTTCATTCATTTCTCAACTGATAGGTTTGGATCTGAGACTCAGATGCAACTCAGCTGCTTCTACAAGATCATCAGATCCAAGGACTCATGCCCCCCAACCTAACATACATTAGATTTTATTTGCTGCCATCAGCTTTAGATGCAGAACCCTCTGCTCTCAATCATTTTTGGAGTTATTATAGCCTGTTTATCATGAGTGAGCTTTTAGTTCTAACTTTTATATTCTATTGATCTACCTCCCTCCCATCATTTTTTGAACTGATTTTAGCTGATTTCTGCTTCCTTTGTAGCTACCAGTACCCTTTCAAAGTACCATTGTTGTACTCCTGCTTCTTTATTCATTTGAGTATTTCTTTCTACCATTGTTGGTAATTTTCCTCTTTCTTTCTAGTTTTTTTGGTAATAAATCAATAAATAAATAAATACACAAATAAATAAACATTTGTCTGTCCTTAGAACTTGAGTATTTTTTTTTTCTTCGAACTACTGTGTTGTTGTTGCTTGTGGTATTTAAAGGCTAACAAGCCTATGGAGTTGAAAAATGCATTACCTGTTGGAATAAGCTTCCCAACTCAGGTGTCCCAGGCAATGCATGTGCTGTCTAGACCCTGCTCATTTGGAAGCAAATTGATCAACCTGCTCTTATTTTAATTCCAGAGCTTTAACTGATAGGAGGAACAAGTTAGTTTTAAGAGGCCTTCTTCCATCTACCTCTATTTCCTTAATACCTGCGGCTCAAACACCTATTAAAAAACCTAACAAGAGTACTTCAGAGGGAGTACCATAAGAGGTCTCCTGACTGTTCTTCCACATTGGCTCCTTCATTAGAGCCCCCTTCAAAAGTACATAAGTTGGAACTGTCTGTCTTGGATCCAACTGTTTTGATATCTACATCTCCTTGGATCCATACCCCTCCACTTCTATTGGATCAAGTTTCATCATGGCTCCCTTCTCCTCTTCTAGAGTGATCTCCAGAAAGACACTCCAGACCTCCATCCACCATGTCATCTTTTAGAGCTTTCAGATGAGGAAGTTTCTCAGAGCACAGAATCAGATGGGAGTTTTCCCAGCTCCAACTCTCACCAGATCTGCAAGCTGTCTCTTGTCCACTTCCCCTTTGGTATCTTCTTCTCTGATCCGACCCACTGTTTGAAGCCCTTGGATCTGAGATCTTTAGCAGTATCTTTATTAGACCCAAAGACAATCTGTTCTTCAACTCCTATGCTTCCCCTGAGCTGACTGGCTTTGAGTCTTTTGGAGACATAAGACTCTTGAAGCTGAAGTATCGTTGCTGGATCTAGTTGGTTGGGTTCTACTCCACAGCTTTTGGAGCTATCTTTCCCCTCAGAGCTTTGGTGCTGGATAGCATGGGTCTGATTATCTCCTCAGGCAAAGGGCTGGTGGGATAGCAGGAACTCGTGGTTTGAGCAATCCCAGCTCCTATAATGTCGACTTCTGTGTCCCCTAGGCATTCTGCCTTTGTGGTTGTAGAGAGGGGTTTCTCCTTGACTATAGAAGAGACAACCCTGCATCAACTTCTTTGCTGTGAGCCTTGCACATCCTTTCCACTGGGACAGCCAACTTGAACCAATCTCCAGGCAGTCCATCAGGACAGCCTCATCTCTTCCAATACTTCTGCACCAGAGCATCCCAGTGAGGAAGTCCCTCAGAAGAGAATGTGTAAGAGGAGGCAGTAAAATTTGAAGACATCCTGGTCTGAAACAGAAAAGTGGTTGCTCCTCTGACACTCACCCTCCCAGGAGGAATTGATGTTCCAGGATGCTTTTGGGTCTTGCCTATTTACTTCTTGGGTTACCCCCATGGCGGATGAGTTTACCGATTTTGTTTCTGTCCAGCCATGGAAGGAGTTGGACATTGTAGAACCAATACCAAAAAGTCCAGGCAAGATTTTAGCTCCTCCTAAGGACTGCACACACTGGAGCAAGGGAGTCCTAGGTTGTGGCTGCAACCACCAAAAAGGAGCTGGCAGAAGAAAGTTCTTCTCTCCATCCCCCTAAAGAGTGTCTAGGGCTTTGCACAGATTTGGGAAGCACGCGTATGCCTCAGTGACTTTTTCCCTCAGGTTGCCAAATTATCTGGCACATTTTGCAAGGTTTCAAAGAGATCTCACCAAAGAACTTGCCAAATCACCTTTTGGGTCCATATCAGCCAAGGATGGAGATAGAATCTTCTTATAACTGCCCACCCTTCCATATTTTTCAAATGCATCCATGTGGTTGATCTCTCATGCAGCGAGAGTTACCTCACAGGCCATTATGAGACGTGCCTGGATGTGATTATGTGATATTGCAGAGCCCTTTAAGTGTTCATTCAACAGTGTGTCTTTTGTTTGATCTTCCCTGTTCAGCCCAAAATTTAAAGACATGGTATTCCAGTTGTGAACAAGGAAAGGGAAAGACCCTAGTAGTAAACTCAAACGGTCGTGGGTAAAGGCAAGGTGCAGAAGAAGCCCAAACAAAAAGAAGAAAAATGCACCAAGCTGACACACTATAAAAGTTTATTCAAAAGACAAAAACAAAAAATATGTGTAGGCGAGCACTTTCACAACATAAAGTTGCTTCATCAGACAACAGTAAAGAGCCTACACACTATTTAAATAGCCAAATATCCATTACTCAATTAACTAATTAAGACTTACAAGCTGTGTAAAATCAGAAACAAAGGAACTTGTCACAGTAAATACTATAATAGAAAAATTGCTATACATATTGTAATGTGGACACAAACAATTATACTAAAACATAGATATAAAAGCATATTAAATAGAGTATACACTGTATAAAACCATATATATATATATATACAATATTAAAAAAACAAACAATACAGAAAATTAAAAAATATTAAACATATAGAGTGCTGGAGGCATCTTAAAATACCTTATAAAAAACATCTTAAAATCAGTGCTGCAACTACATTAGTTCCCTTTCTAAAGGCTAGACCACTCATGCACTGTGCTGCAACTACATTAGTTCCCTTTCTAAAGGCTAGACCACTCATGCACTGATTTTAAGATGTTTTTTATAAGGTATTTTAAGATGCCTCCAGTACTCTATATGTTTAATATTTTTTAATTTTCTGTATTGTTTGTGTTTTTAATATTGTACATATATGGTTTCATACAGTGTATACTCTATTTAATATGCTTTTATATCAATGTTTTAGTATAATTGTTTGTGTCCGCATTACAATATGTATAGCAATTTTTCTATTGTAGTATTTACTGTGACAAGTTTCTTTGTTTCTGATTTTACACAGCTTGTAAGTCTTAATTAGTTAATTGAGTAATGGATATTTGGCTATTTAAATAGTGTGTAGGCTCTTTACTGTTGTCTGATGAAGCAACTTTATGTTGTGAAAGCGCTCACCTATACATATTTTTTTGTTTTTGACTTTTGAATAAACGTTAAAAGGGAAAGACCCTGCCTGCCATGGGTGTATGTTTTTCAACCCCTCAAAGACCCTTCTGTAGGAATCTGTGAGGAGGTAGAAAAATGTGGTTTAGAAAATCCCAAAGTCCTTTTGAAGATTCACATGGAGATAGTCCCCCCCCCCCCCCAGGGGCAAAGGGGGAACTTGAATGTAAGACACTGTCATCACAGGGAACTTGAATGGAAGATGCTGTCATCATGGCAGAGATGACCCAGAGAACCTGGGATTCCTTCTTGGATAAGCCATATCACTGCTCCTGAAAGGAGGCCTGACTGTTCCCCTCTAGAGGCAGGCAAGGGATATTTGTCTCTGCACCGGAGAGCCTGGCTTTCTATTACAAGAGATTCCTGAGTGCAGAGAATAATATCCAGAGGTTATACTATACCATTTTCTCTAACTCCTCCCAGCAATATGAAGAAAATTCCTGATGTTTCACCCAGTCAGTGGAAAGCAGTATCTCTAGAAATAATAAAGCTGCTAGAAAAAAAAAGTCATCCATGAGGTTTACCCCAGACTAGATAGGATCCGGAATGTACTCAAGATTCATCTTAGTGCCAAAAAAGACAAGGGGACTTGAGACTAATTCTGGATCTCAGCAAATTAAATCAGTTCATACAGTATCCAAAGCATGACTCTGTTGCGAAAGGAAAATTAGATGTGCTTGAGAGATCTTCAGGATGTGTACTATCACATCAAAATGAACAGGTGCCCCAGAAAATACCTGCACTTCTAGCTGGGAGACAGTCATTACCAGTTCAGAGCACTGACATTTGATTTCACCATAGATCCCAGGGTATTTGCCAAATGCATGGCAGTGGTAGCAGCTCACTTTGGACTGCTGGAATTTTGAGTGTTTCTAGATGACTGGCTTCTTACTGCTCCAACCATGCATCAACTCCTGCAGGAAAGGGACTACTTGCTCCAGTTTTGTGTTCATCTGGGAATCACTGTCAATTACAACAAATCTTAGCTCACACCTACTCAGGGTCTGGAGTTCATAAGTGCTCATCTAGACACAGTCAGTCAGATAGTGTCTGTATTTGAGGCGAGGGAAGAGAGGCTAAGGTCCCAAGTCAAGAAAAGTCATATCTTCTGGCCAGATTAATCTTGCAAGCCTTGGGATCAATGGCATCAGCTATCATGCTCATTCCTCTATCCAGGTTTTACATGCAAATTCTTCAGTGGACACTTTCTTGTCAAGTGGTCCATTCTTTAGTAGCCATTAACCACTCCAGTCAAAATTACAAAAGTGTGCAAAAAAATCTTTTCTTTGGTGGATTCATTCAAATCAGCCCTTTGAAGGCTGTCCATTTTTTCTCCCCATGCCCAAGGCCATGGTGATCCTGCTACTTGGTCCTCTGTACATACTTTCATAAAGTATTATAAACTTCATTCCTTCTCTAAGTGTAGAGTAAATTTTGCTAGAACCATTCCTCGTGCTCCTGGACCCTTCTCCTTCCTCCTCCCAAATATAGTTAGCTATGGTAATCTACCCATACAGCTAAGGCTACTCTAGCAGTGATCAATATGAATAACGCAATACAGTTCTGTAAGTTGAACTTATAGCATTAGGTGATTGAATGATCACTGCTACAGTAGCCACTTCCCCCCATGTTTTTGGTATGTTTTTATGCCAGGGTGAGAACATTTATTTTTTGTTATTCCTAGTATTGCCCTTTCAGGGCTCAGCCTCCCTTTCTCTGCTCTAAAGAGCTTAGGGCCCAAACTTGTCTTTTAGTCATCTCATCTTGAGCTGCTTGACTTTTTGGATGCTTGGAAGGTGCCCTGAAGCTTTGGAAGCAGGCCAACTGTTGTATCTTTGGCAGGATATAACCTATATAGCTAAGGCTACTGCAGCAGTGATCATTCAGACATACACTGTTACAGTAATACGTTTAATTTACACATCTCTATTTTTCTTCAAGTCAACTCTTGTGCTTTTCTCTGTCTCTCAAGCATTTTCCTTTGAAACATTGGAAAAGATTTCACAGGCAAAGTGTTACTGTGTGTTTTATTATAAGAAGAATTTGAAGCCAAGTCCCATTCTGTTTGATGGCTCACTTTTTCATTGTCAAACTTTTCTATTTCCTCCTTAGCCTATTCTGCATCAAAAAATAACTTTGACCCTCAAAGAAAAATATTCTGAAGACAACTGGATACTGCAGCGTGAATCTCACACCTGTCTGTCAACATACTGTGATTAACACAGAAAATGCTGAAGTTGACAAACTGCAGTATCGTAAAGGTGCTGGAGGTAGCTGGAGGTAATTGAAGTAGAGTAATTATATTTTTAGAGTAAAAGATATGAATGACTAATATTAGGGTTTATCTGTTAACTTATCGGATAAACGATGAATTACTCTACTTCACGGTTTTCAGTTATTAGATAGGGTTCCGTATAAGCACTTATGTAGGACTATAGTACTGTATTTCAATACACCTTAAGACCATTTACAATGTATATACCTCTTTAAATACAAAGGGCTTTGTGTGTTTTATTTAATTAATTGCTTACAGCGGTTAATTCTTATAAATGTAGTTGTAATAGGGGAAGTTGTTGTCTGATGAAGTTCCGACATGGTTGGAACGAAAAACGCTCCTTAGTGTTTAACGTGATTTTGTTTAAAATAAATACTTTTGTATTTTAAAACCATACTTCACTTCTCTACTTGGATTATTATTTTCCTGCACCTCCAGCACCTTTACGATACTGCGGTTTGTCAACTTCAGCATTTTCTGTGTTTCTCTCAGTTCCTGTTTTTCTTAGTTGTTCGTCAACATACTGTGATTATTAGAATACATTTATTTTTCTTCTGCCTGGTGTAAAGTGCATAATCATTTTCTACAAACTGTACAGTTTCCAACTTTTAATACTTTTCCCATTTTCTACAGTTTTGTCAGGATCAACTGTTTCTGCTTGTAGGTTTGCATTTTTCCTACTACTGGTCTTGGCTGCTTTCTAAAGGCCAGATTTGGAGCATACACATGGTGTGTCCTTTCAGTTAGCAGTTCCTACTGTGGAATACCAGTCCAGTTAATTATTTGTACTTTCATAAAATTAATGTAGTCCATTCCTTCTATTTTCAGGTTTCAAGTGTGCATATATGTCAGTTGAAAAACATTTGGTTTTATTCTGATGAACGTCTGAGGGACAAAAGCGCTAAATATTTATATATATGTGTGTGTGTAATGTGTGTTTTTTAGACAGATCGTGGGTTGTTGGACTGGTCATTTAATAAAGGAATGTGGTTGAGAATCTGGCTCCTAAGCTTCATGGATTTTATTGGGTTTTCGTGTGGCATTGTGGTTCTCTGGTACAGTAGCAAATATCAGGTTTCCCTACATGCTCTGTCCTGTAATTCTATTGTTTTTTGAAAAATGTCTTCTTGAGCAGTCTCATATTCAGCCACCCTTTTCTTCATTTCGATCTCTGATTTGCTGATTTGAATATCTGTTTAAAACGTCTTCCATTTTTTCCAGCCTTTTGTTATTTGAGTTGATATACTCCTTCAATGTTATTTTAATCAGCTCTGGGCATATTTCACTTATTTTTTCCTCTAGATTACTTGAAACCACATCTTACACCAAAGCTGGAACTTGAACTGCTTTTTTGTTGAGCAGCTGATTCTTCCCAGTCAGTGTTTTCTCTTCACTTTTTCTAGTAGATTTTCTTTCATTTTAGTTTCTTCTTTTTCTTGTCTGGAACTCAGGCAGTGTATGTACTAGCCAGTAACTGAATTTACTAGAAGTGATACAATTCCTGGCTTTTGTGTTTCATTTTTTTTGTTCATACTGGGAGATCTTAAGTTAAACTGCTGGTCAGAGTGCAGCCATCTGGGAAAGTCACCAGTGGCTTGAGGTTCTTAACATGGAAAACTGTTTTACTGAATGCTCTGACCTCTGCAAGAACAGTGATTGTGAGCTGTTTTAGTGATTCAACCCTATCACATTTTCCACAGAGACAAAGGTTCTTTTAGAAATAATCCTCCATTTATACCTAAAGTTGTATCAGAGTTTACTTTAAGCCAGACTATCCACCTTCTCGTTTTCTTTGCTGAAGCTTACATTGGGGGAGAATTGTACGCCATTCTCTTGGATGTCCACTGATAACTCAGATGCTATTTTGACATAACTAAATTTGTTTGATCTTCAGATCAGTTATTCCTTTCTTTTTTGTTATAAGCTAAAATTTACTATGGCCTTGGCTACATCGCTGGCTTTTGGGAATGTGCTGGATTCTAAAAGGATTCTAGTAGGAGCAACTTGGCCTTCTATATGTACATTTAATAGGCATTACAAGCTTGATTCCTTCTCAAGGTGTAAATCAGGCTTTGCTAGGGACATTTTCTTGAAGGGTGACTGACTCTACCTCTGCCACCTCCCAAATGTAGTAAGCTAGAATTATCTTCCCATATAATGATTACTGCAGCAGCGATCAATATGATGAACATAGTACAAGTACGCAAATGATCACTGCTGCAGCAGCCACTCCCTCCTTCCATCCCCTTTGTTTTTTGGTGTGTTATTTAAGCCAGGGTGTGAATGTTTAATTCTATGCTATTCCTAGCATTGATCTTTCAGGACTCAGCCTTCCGCTCTCTCTATATCTATCTCTGTCTGTTGGCACTACGCTCTGACTGATGGTTTGGATACTTGGAGGTGCTTTGAAGCTTAGGAAGCTGGCCAGCTTTTATGTCTATGGCAGGATATAACCCATATAGGTAAGGCTACTGCAGCAGTGATCATTTGAACATCTACTGTTAATGGCAAGTTTATTTTCAAAACTTTACTTTGCAACAATTATAGCATTACATGAGTGTATTTGGAACTTACAGAGTTGGCAGTATTTCTGTTATGTAGCTGGCATAGTTTGTTAACTTATGATCTGATGTTGCCATTTTCATTCCTTCCTCAACTGCTGGGTTCAGATCCAACTCAACCGCTTCTTCGAGATCATAGAACACATGAATTTATGAGCTTCTCCCTTTATCCATAATGACCTAGTCATCTTGCATACCTCAGATCTCCTTTGCTGCCATAGCATTCGGATGTAGATCGAGAACTCTCGAGTTGTGGGTTTCAAATATCTTGAAATTCTGTAATTAGTCATTATTGTTATTATTCCTTTTCCTATTTTATTATTATACTTACTGTCTCTCTCTCTCTCCCTTTAACCCTTATTTCACTATATAAGCTTCTGTCTTCCTGCACTCTTCCATATATAGGGTCTATGTTACCATATTGAATGGTAAGAATGTAGAATGCTCATATGAGCAAAAACGCACAAGAACAAACTTCTAAATATATATTCCAACTCTGATGTCACACTACAGTGAGGAAAGGGCAAATATTCCAATCCTCACTGTACCATGACCCCCCCCCCAAAAAAAACAAGTTCATTCTCGTGCGTTTTCACTCATATGAGTGTTCGACATTCTTACCATTTGATATGGTAATATATACCCCATACACACACACACACACACACACACACACATATATATATATATATATATATATATATATATATATATATATATATATATATATACACACACACACACACACACACACATATATATATATATATATGTATATATACATATCTATATATATATATATATATATATATATATATATATATATATATATATATATATATACACACATATATACACACACATGTATACACACACTCACATAGCTATCTAGCATATCTAATCAGTTGATAGCGACGAATGTCAGCCTCCTTTTCTATTTCTGGGTTTGAATGTTTTTTTTGTGCCAGACTGCTTACATGGACTACAAGGACTTTTGCATCTTTCATTAAAGGGCTTGTGTTTCATTAACATAGACCCACCACAGGGCTCGTACAAGAATTATTACAGAGCCACCACAAGGTACAGTGAATTCTTCTCTACTAAGGGGATTATTTACAACTTTTGCAGCTAGGTGCTGCCTAAACTGAAGTTCACTATTGAATCTTATGTCTTTGGTATACATTTTAACATACGTCATCTTGGCCAAATTGATCTCCTTAACGAACAACCACAGAGGTCGTTTCAGGCATTGTGTGACTTTTGTGATTACTAAAGGGGGCAATTTATGACTTGCTGATGCTGTTCCTTTTTGATGTTCATTATAACATTCTGGCTGTCTCTATACAGATGCTGTTTGGTCAGCTTTGTATTTTCCCACATTGCTGTTCATTCTCATCTTGATAAGGTCAATTTTTGGATATTGACCTCAATATTGTTTATAATTTCAAAGGGAATGATTTATGGTTTGCATTATTTTGTGCTTTTGTGAATTTAACATTGATAGTGAACTTCACATTTGTTATGTTTGTTCCCTAATATGTTTACAACATTAGTACTTTGAGGCTGAGGCTTTTCTTCGTGTAAGGTTAGCCAGGCTAAATATCTTTTTTTAATATATCCAGTTAATCTGTGTTATTCATTCCACCCCAACCACACTCCCAACTAACCTCCCCACCTATTAAGCACACCAAGTCCCTAGGATCCACCCCACTACACCCAGCCCAGTTTTTTCAACCTGCAATATTTCTAATACCCAAGCTCTACCTAGGCAAATCATGCAAAGCATACTGCCACGCCTACTACTAACTCTCACCACCCTAGCCTACACTATATCCATACATACTAACACACCATTAAACAACAATACCTTCCACACAACACACTTTCACACATACAAACACTCACACAAATGTCTTCATCTGTTCCACATTATTTAATGACAGCTCAATATTTCATATACATAAAACACACACCACACAACTTTTCACAAGAAAAATATCTTGTAGAACTAATATAGAACTAGCACACTCAATTAAACTCAAACTACTCCTTAGAAAATGGCTACTAATCTCAGGGGACATGCACCCCAACCCAGGTCCATGCAATACCATACTCTCAGACAGACAGACATCAGACCTACTTATTATTAACCTTAACTCTAGAAGCATATCTAACAAACTACATGACTTACATGCATTCATAGCTCACTACTCCCCTGATATACTAACCATTACTGAGACCTGGCTAAAACCCAGCACCCAAAATGAAGAAATTCTTCCCCCAGGATATAATATCCTAAGACTAGATAGAGGTGATAGGAAGGGAGGTGGAGTTGCTATTCTATTTAAAAACACACTCAACCTCCAACCTCTGCAAACTCCTCTACCCAAATTTCTGAATGCCAAAACATTAGGCTCAGTTTTATTTGTAAACAACAAAAAGAGAATCAACATTCTCTGTAGTTACATCCCTCCAGGAAACAACTCCCCCATAATAGAGGAAATCTTACAATGGACTAGAGATAACCTGACCTAAATTTAGACTGGCCAGCCTGCAACTCAAACAACCCCTCTAACCATATTAACTTATTTGGGTTCTCACAACTCATCCAAGAACCCACTAGAGTGGACAGGAAATCCCCAAAACAATCAATTTTTGATTGGACTTTAGTAAACTTCCCCAAACAAAATTATCAAGTGGGCTGTCTACCTGATGAACTTAGTGATCACCTCCCCACATTCCTCCTTCGGAAACATGCAAACATACCCAAACCCTTAGTTTATAAGCAAATTAGGGATGAACACAAACTAAACCCATAAATTCTTAACAGTATGTTAAAACCATGTAATTGGCATCCATTACAAACTCTACAATTAGACCAGGCCGTTGATTTCTTCAACAGTACTTTTACCAATGTCTTTAACACAGTCGCTCCCATTAGAAAAATCAGAGCCAAAGCAAACTATGTCCCATGGCTTAGTAGGAGCACAAGAGCCTTACCGATGTCCAGAGATAAAGCCTGGAATATCTGGAAAAAGAATAACACTAGTCTAGCTAAACAAAACTACCAACAACTTAGGAATCAGGCCAAAAAACAAACAAAACTTGGTAAACAGAACTACTTCCTAGGTATTCAAGACAAACACTCCAAAAATCCCCAAAAGATTTGGCAAGCTATCAATTCCCTACTAAAACCTGGCAAAACTACCACTCCAGCTCCCAACACCACCACTAATAATGATGACATAACTTCTCAATTTAATCATCACTTCATATAATCTATTCTGTCATTATCTGCCCAACTATCCAAGAATAACTCTAGATCTACCCCAACCACAAGTCCCAATAATATACCTTCCTTTACTCTTTCACCTGTTTCAACCTCTATAATTAAAAAAAACTACTCTTAAAACTGAAACCTACCCCTCTTGCAGCCGATGGTGTACCCGTTAACTTCATAAAAATAGCAGCTGAATCCTTAGCTTACCTGCCTCAGTTCTTATTAACCACTCCTTACAGGAAGCCTATATACCTCAACTATGGAAGGTCTCATATATTATCCCTCTTCACAAATGCGACAACTTTTATGACCTAACAAACTAAAATTGCTATCTTACCTCCCCTATCTAAGCTACTTGAGAAATGTATTCACACTCAAGTTATGTACTTCGTGAATTTACATAATCTCCTCTCCATCACACAGCATGGCTTCCACCCAAATCATAGCACAACTACTGCACTTCTCTCTTTTACTAATTAGGTTAACCAGCTTAACACAACAACAATTTTGTATCAGCTATATTCTCAGATCTCTCCAAAGCATTTGATATGGTCTCACATACCATACTATTAGACACTCTATTCTCCCTGTCCTTTGCTCCCTCTACTATTTCCTGGTTCAAAAACGATCTATCTGTCAGGAAACAATCTGTCCAATGGCAAGGTGTGCTATCACCTCTACTGCCAACTACCATAGGAGTATCGCAAGGCTCAATATCTGGGCCATTATTATTCTCCATTTTCACCAACAAACTACACACCTCCACCCACCATGCCTCACTTATATAGTACGCAAATGATTCTGCGCTAATCTGCTCAGTCCCTTCCCTAACCACTTTACAGCAATTTACCCAGTAATCCTTCAACTATGTGGAAAGATGGATTACTGAGATCCAACTTATCCTAAATCCCAATAAGACCAAATTACTCCTTTTTACCCCCAACAAATCTAAAACCTCTCCTCTTTCCTTCACTATCACCTCCAGTAACAGCACTGTAATTTCTCCCTCTCCCCATACTAAACTCCTTGATGTAGAAATAGACAAAAATCTTCACTTTGATGTCCATATTTCTCAAACCATCAAAAAAGTTCATAACAAAAAAACGGGAACTCTATACAGACACAAAAACTTCCTATCAGGTAAAGCAGGGGTCACCCTAGCCCAAACCCACCTATTGTCTACCCTAATGTATGCAGCACCAATCTAACCCAGGTCAGGAAATTGGACCTAGACAAACTTGAATCATGTTACAATAAAATTGCAAAATTTGCCAATAACTCTGCTTTTAGAAGCCATCACTGCCTAGCCCTAAAGGAACTACAGTGGCTAGAACTTCCCCAGTTACTTAGTTACCACCAACTAGTTCTTGCTTACAGCATTCAAAGGCATCCTCAGAAAACTCCAGCACTAAACCAACTACTGACCCAATACTCAGCAAATTGTCCTCTCCGTTCTACCAACAAAACTCTACTATGTATCTCAGGTGTTAACAACACTGCTGGCAAAGCTCTTTTCTCTTATACCATAGCTAGAAAGTGGAATAACCTCCTCCATAATCTATCTTCTGCATCATCTATAACACAGTTCAAAAACTCACTTAAGTCACATCTTATAGATTCCTGGCTTTGTCCATGCATTACACAAATACTTTCTTTCTCTTGTCCACTTCTTCTCACCTTCCTCACTATTACTTCTTACTATCTTCATGCTACAGTGTTGGAAACTCCTCAACTGACTGCTATCTGGGGCCAAATGTTTCTGCAATTTAAGCTTGCTAAAAACAAATCCATTGTAGATATGTATTATTTCTTGTGTGTTTTTTGCTTGTCTTATGATTTTTTTGCAATTATTGTTTAATTAATGTGGAGCTTTTTTCCCCAGGCCTCCGCTGTAAATGGACCTCTTTCCAGTCGGACTTTCCCGGTCAACAAATGTAAAATAAAATACATAAAATAAATTATATATATCTATATATATATATATATATATATATATATATATATATATATATATATGTATACATACACACACACACACACACACACACACACACACACACACACACACACATATATATATATATATATATATATATATATGTATATAAACCATTGCTGGTATTCTGTCTCTTTTTTGTACGTAATGGTACTCATGATTATCGTTGTTAATTCCTCCTCTTTTCCTTTTTCTCTTTAAAAAAAAAAACTTTCTTTCATTTCTATCTGCCATATCTTATAAAAAATGTCAAATAAGCCTTAAGGATCTAAAAAATGTGTGGCATATGGCCATAACATACCAAAATCTGACACACATTCTGAATGTGTCTACAACTTAGGACCAGGACATTTAGATACTGACTGTAACATTTCTAAGGACTCCTGTGCTCTGACTGACAGAAAAAACAAGTTGATCCTTTGATGTTTACCTCCTTCAAAATCTTCCCCTATGGCTTCTGAGGCTAACCCCCCCATAAAATTGAGAAAAAAGGAGATTCCATTTCGAAGGAATCTCATAAGAGATCACCAGAATGCACTTCAATGTAGACTTCAGCTCCATACTCAGAGCCACCTCTTAAACAAACAAAAAAGTCAGATCACAAAGTCAAGGTCCAACAGATCACCTAAGATCCATTCTCCTCAGTTATAATCAGAGCTGATTACTTCTCAGCTCCCATCACCTTTTCTGGAGCAGTCTCCCTGCTGCCACTCAAAACCTTTGTCCATGGCTTCCTCCTTTCGGTCTTCCAGGAGCCTTTTCAAGGCAGATGCGGACAGGATGATGCGGACGTTCCTCAGGATGAAAATACAAATGGGAGTCCTTTCAGCTTTGATCCCATCCAGAATGAAGACCCTCCTTAGAGCCACACCAATGATTATAGCTCCTTTTCTGATCTGTGCCTTGGTGTTGGAGCAATTGGATCTGAAAGGCTTGGAGTCTTCTTTGGATATCAAGATATTGGCATCTTCAATTCTCATGGTATCTCTGAGCTGCACAACCCTGAGTACTTTGGAGCTGGATGACTCGCGGAGCCGACACACCAGCTCCGAGGTGTTGTGTTCCACTTTGAAGTTATTGGGGCCACCTTTGGAACATTGGTGTTAGATGACTCGACTGTGACTCCCTCCTTGGGTGGTTTGCCTTTGAGACAGTAGGAGCCAACAATCTGCAAGACTGCCTTGTGAGATCTGTTGGTTTCTGCTTCTCCCAGATACTCTATTTTTGAGGTAGGGTAGAGAGCCTTCTGTGTACTTAGAATTCAGACAACTTAGATCTTCTCAGTTCTGACCTCCCATTCATATTTGATTTTGCATCCAAAGCCTCAGTAATCCATTCCACTGGGACAGCCAGCCCAAACTAGTCTACAGGCCACTCAACAGGGTATTATTATCTTTTCTAATACCTCCCTGGAGCACCCCACTGAGGTGGTCCCCCAGAAGAGGAAGGACAAACATAGGCAGTTAGACTCTATGCAAGAATCTGTCACTGAGGGCACTGAGTTGATTAAGGGAAAGAGTCCCCCAGATCACCACCTAATGATGTCTCATTTGGAGACATCTTAGCATCCCTAAAACAAAGGGTGGTTGGTGCTTGATAACACTTCCCAAAAGGAATCAGTGTTTCTGGAGGCCTTTGGGTCTGACCCATCTACCTACTGGTAGACTCTGCCCTTGATGAGCTCATATATTTAGTCCCTTGATGGGTATGGAAAGAACCAGACATAACTGAGCCAATTCCTAAGAGACAAGACAGAATCTTGGCACCATATAAAGACAGACCACACCAGAATAAAGAAGTACCCACTGATGCCACGATCGTAGAGGCAGCCTCTAAGAAAGGAACTAACAGAACAAAGATCCTCTATACACCCCCCCCCCCACAAAAGGGAGTCTAGGGCAATGGACAGGTTTGGGAAGTGTTTCTATGCTTCGGTGACCTTCTTCTCTAGGTCACTGAATTATTTGGCACATTTCATGTGACTTCAGAGGGATTAGATCAAAGAGCTCTACAAATTTTTTTCTGGGATCATATCCTCTGATGTAGAGAGTACTATTTCCTCATAGTTGGTTACCCCACAGTCTATTTCAAATTCAGCCATGAGGCTTAACTCCCATGGACAGATGGCGGGTTCAGGCATTTACACTAGGAGACATACCTGGATATGCTTATGCGATTTTGTAGAATCCTTCAAATCTTCTTTTGTTAGTGCTCCTTTTGATGGATCCCCATTGTTCAGCCCCAAAGTGAAAGACACAATCTCTAGAAAACCCTAACTGTTGTGGGCATACATTTTTCTACTCCCCAATGGACCTTTTGTAGGAACCAATGAGATAGAAGAAAAATTTGGTTCAAGAAATCTTAGGGTTCCTTTTAAGATCCACGTGGAGACAGTTCCCCTGGGGCAGAGGGGATTCTAATGGAAGATGTCATCCCCACAGCAGAAGTGGTTCCCATAATCAGGGCTCTAGGGATATTTTCTCTGACAGATCTTATCAGCACTCCAGAAAAGAGGCCAGACCATCCATCACTGGAGCCAGTCAGTAGTCATCTCTCCCTGCACCGGAGAGCCTGGCTAGAAAATTACAAAAGCTTCATGGGTGCGGAGAGAGATTATGTCATACCATTTTCCCATCCACTCCCTGTTAATTTCAAAGAAAATCCCTGATGTTTTACTCAGTTAGGGGGAAGCAGCAGTACTAGAAATAAATAAGGTGCTACAAAAAAATAGTCATCCAAGAGGGTCCCCCCAGACCAGAGAGAGTCCAGAACTTATTCAAAATTCTCTTTAGTGCCAAAAAAGACAGTGAACTGGAGACTGGTCTTGGATCTCCACAAACTAAATCAATCTGTTCAGCATATAAAGTTCTGGGTGCTCAGTGTTCACTCCATTCTGCCATTTCTGCACAAGGATGACTTGATGTACTTGATAGATCTTCAGGATGCATACTATCTCATCAGAATGAGCAGACAATGCAGAAGATATTTATGATTCTGGCTGGGAGCCAGTCATTACCCATTCAGAGCACTGCCGTTTGGTCTCCCCACAGCCTCTAGGGTGTTTACCAAGTGAGTTTCAGTAGTTGCAGCTCACCCGAGAGTGATTTTGAGTGTTTCCATATCTATATGACTGGCGTCTGACCACTCCAACCAGGCATCAACTAATTCAAGCATGGGACTACTTATTTCAGCTGTGTTCTCATCTGGGGATGTGCATCAGTTATGACAAACCTCAACTCAATCCAGCTCAAACTTTGGAATTCATTAGTGCTCTTTTCAATACAGTCACTCAAACAGCTTCTCCTCCTCTGTCTCAGATTCAAATAATTCATTTCCAGGTCAACAAGATTGTCCAGAATTCTTCTTTCAGCCTGTCTGATACTCCAAGCATTGGGAACCATGTCAGCAGCAATCACCCTTGTACTGCTATCCAAGTTCCATATGAGAATTCTCCAATAGGCAGTAGTGACTCAATGGTCTATTCTCCAGGCTAATCAAGATTATGTAAGCTTGGTGGATCCACTCCAATTAAATACAATGAAGATTGTAGTGACCACAGATGCTTCTGAAGTCAGGTGGGGGGGGCATTACTTGGGAAGGACCTTCCAAGGTACATGGTCACCCAAAGAGGCCATCTTCCATATTAATGTCCTGGAAATAAGAACTGTCCTCCTAGAACTGTAGACCTTTCAAGACACTCTCCCAACCAGGACTATTGCTATTTAGATAGACAGTATGTCTGTGGTCTGGTACATCAACAAACAAGGGGGAACCAGATCTTACCCTTGTTGTAAAGATGCCATGAGAGTATGGCAATGGGCAATACCTTTCAATCACTTTCAATAACATTGCATTTGTCGAGAAGCCATGAGAGTATGGCAATGAGCAATATCTTCCAATCACTTTCAGTAGCATCGCACATCCCGGGGAAATCCATCATGATTTCAAGCAAGTCTTTTATGATGCCTCATGAGTGGTCTCTCAATGTCAACATGGTGGAAATGATTTTCCATCGATGGGGCCAACCATACTGTAATATCTTTGCTTCTCCCCTGAACAACACGTGCAGCAGGTTATTTGCCTTGATCCCTACTGAAAGACATTCTTCTTCACACTTGGTCTTCCATTCTCCTTTATGCTTATCTCCCATTACCACCCATTCCCAAATTTCTCCAAAAAAACATATTGATTGAAGAGCACAGTCATCCTCATTGCTCCTTACTGGCCTCATCAGATCTAGTTTCCCTTTCTTTAGCCTTATCTTCTATATCAGCCTTAGTTTCTGGTTCCAACTCCAGACCTTCTGTCTCACCTGAAATGCATGACTCATCAGGACATTTTAGGTCTCAAGTTGTTTGCATGGTTTCTCCAGTTTTGTTGATTGCTACAGCCCAAACTGTCTTCCCCTGTTTGCCATATTCTGCTATCTTCCCATAAAGCTTTCACTAGAAAAATTTACAAAATTAAATGGAAAAGATTTCTTTTTTCAGGCTAACAAAAAGAATGTAGACCTTTTTTAGCACTGATTTCTAATGTTCTTGATTTTTAGCTATAATTTTCAGTGAAGGTGATAGCTCTTCATCCATCAGAGTACAATCAGCAGCCATCTCCAACTTTCATATAGGAGTTAATAGCTCTACTTTAGCTTCCTTCCAAACTTTGTAAAGCCTTTCTCAGAGAAACCTATTTTAGACCTCCTTTAAAGGATCCTACTGCTTGGAATTTCAATGTTGTTCTTCAGGCCTTAACCCAGCCTCCCTTTGAACCATCAGCTAAGGCTGATTTGAAATTGCCAGAAGACTGTCTGAACTTTAGGCTTTGTCTTCTAAACCTCTTTATTGATTTTTTCACAAGGATAGGGTTTTTTATGGATCAATCTTTCTTTTTTTACCAAAGGTGGTGTCAGAGTCCAATATTTAAGTTATCAGTCTGCCGATCTTCTTTCTGAAATTTGATAAAGGAGAATATATGTTGAACCTTTTAGAGATTCACAGACAGTTATGTTTCTACCTTCACAGAACCGAAGATTTGAGAAAATCTGAACAATTGTTTGTTTCCTTTTCTGATTCAGAATTAGGCAAACCAGTTTCTAAAGTGACTTTGGCCAAATGGTTGACAGATTGTATTACCTTTGTTTATGAAATACTGGGTTTGCCTTTACCAAAGCTTCCAAAAGCCCATTCCACCAAATCTATGGCATCTTCCTTAGCCTTTTTGTCTAGAACTTCCTTGGATGATGTGCAGCCACAGCTTGGGCTAATCCTCATATATTTATTGCTCATTACAAATTAGATATGGTCTGTAGGGGAAGAGCAGTCTTTTGCTCAGCTATGCTCTGGAATATTCTTCCTTTGAGTCCTCCCAGGATTCAGGTAGCTGTGGACTCTGTCCCAACAGTTGAGGAATGAATGAAAATGACATTAGATAAAGGTTATGTACTCACTATAACATTCTATCTGGGTTGTCAATTTTCATTCTTCCTCAACTTTCCACACATCAATCCCCCTCCTTGCTTTACTCCTGGAAAGATTGAAGGTTATTGGAGAAAGCCTTGTTCCTTGTTTGACCCTCAGATTCCATTTTTTCTTTATTTTCCACAGCTCTGTAGGTCTACAGGCAGGAAACTAGATCTAATGTATGTAAGGTGACTAGAGCATTAAGGGTAAAGGGAAGTGCTTGAAAGTTCAAGTATTCTATGATCTGGTAGAAGCGGATAAGTCAGATCTGAGGATTGGATCCAGACCCAACAGCTGAGGAAGAATGAAAATGGACAACACAGATGGAACATAGCTTTTTTATGCAAATACATATATATATATATATATATATATATATATATATATATATATATATATATATATATATATAATGTCATTATTCAAGGTTGCTGATAGCATGCACATGTGTATCTGCTGTCCATTTTGAAGTCTCTGTAGCATATGTAGTATACGTTTGTCTTGAGTAGCTGTCATCTCATTTGAATAAACCCCAACTGTTCTTGAATCTCTTATTATTCATGTTTGTATGGAGCAGTGCAGTCCTAATTGTATCCCTGTACCTTGCCACAAGCAGTAATATACTGGTTAGTCAATAAATTATCAGAAATAACTGACACTGTCAATCCCATATTGTTACCTGCAGGGAACTGTGTAGTATATATTGCCTTGTTTGTCATAGTGTTATATAGGCAGCACATTTGTACAGCTTGTAATATAGTTGTGTTATGGTCGATTAAATTAAAAGATTGTATTCTTTTTTGCTGTGAAATTTTTGTTTTAGACTCCTGTGTACTGCCTAAACATAAAAAAAAAGTATTAACTGTGTGTCACAGTTGTTTACCTTATGCTGGATACTGTACAGGTAGACTACTTGAATGTCATTGATTGTTTACACTTTAATTAATATCATCTGGTGGTTTACATGGCATCTCAATTACATAAATTAAACTATATTTACCTGTACATTTTATCACATTGTATACAGCTTTGTTCTGATTTTTACATTCAGCCGTCGGGGTTCTGTCCAGTTTTAGTCATTTGTTTTTCTTTCTCTTCTCTGTTTATTCAACAGAGTAAACACCTTTATTGTGCAAAAGTCTAAAGAAAAAAAAAAAGAAAAACAAAAAGAAATTGCGTTACAGTGCCCTTTAAAGTCACAGTTCCTCTGCCACATATACAAACCAGCCTTGAAAATCTCTCTGCAGGTATAATTGTTAGGTAGTTGGAACTCAGAGATTTGTTGTTCAGAATGTAATTGTTCTGACATCCCTACAGGTCACATATATTTCCTCATATTCTTCCTCGTATTCTGTATCTAGAGTTCAATGAGACATTGTTAAAAGATTTGCTTATATATTTTGCCTGATGGATTTCTGCTAAAAACATTATGTCCCTAAGCGATCCTATTCATTCTGTCCAACCAATCTGACTTTATGACTCTTGGGGTCAATTGACGGATCCAAGCATTCAAAGCGAGTGCTGCAGCTTCGAGCTCCTCTAACTTTTCCATCCCACAATGCACCTGTTCTGACTAAACTATCTTCCCATACATCTTGTTTGCTGCCTCCACTTTTGGATGCGACCTGTTAGCTGCTAAAGCTAAGTGCTCCTTGCCTTCACTATTTTGTTATTTTCTGGGATATGATACTATGTTTTGGATTTATATTATTGTTGCCATATATCTTTGTTAATTTTTTCTTAGTTATAGTGTAACATCTCTTCAGATTGTAGAGTTAAATTTCTCCAGTGACAATTTGTCTTTGGGACCTTTTTCTTGATGTAGCTAGAGTTTCTCTATCTTACGGTGTTCTTAATTTTGAGATTTCTATTTTTTGTTTTGCTGTTTGTGTATGCCTTGTTTATTGTTTGATGTTCATCATATTGATCTCTACTGCAGTAGCTTTAGCAATAGGAGTTATATCCTGCCTAGGATTTAATAGACAGACAGCTCCCAAAATTTCAGGGCACCTTCCATATGCTCAAACAGCTTGAGCTCACATGATTAAAAGTTTGAGTGCGAAACACTTAACAGCTTTACTGCCGCCAAAGAGTGAGGCTTTCAAGGACTGACGTTTGGCTTGTGGTGTTCTGTTGCTAGGCAGATGAGTACCCTTTTGGAAAAAAAAAACTTCCATATTTTGATTGTGTTGTTTTTTTATCACTTTCCTCTTCATGAAAAGTTATTTTAAAGCTAGGAGTGTTTTAATGGATTGTCACGAGGCTGTAATGTAGTTTTAAAAAGAGTGCACATTTTTCCAGTCAGTTTAATAGTGGTATAAAGTAAGTGAAAACAGTTTTTTCTGTTTGTTTAATTTTGTGGGGATGGGGATGGGAAACACTTAACAGCTTTACTGCCGCCAAAGAGTGAGGCTTTCAAGGACTGACGTTTGGCTTGTGGTGTTCTGTTGCTAGGCAGATGAGTACCCTTTTGGAAAAAAAAAACTTCCATATTTTGATTGTGTTGTTTTTTTATCACTTTCCTCTTCATGAAAAGTTATTTTAAAGCTAGGAGTGTTTTAATGGATTGTCACGAGGCTGTAATGTAGTTTTAAAAAGAGTGCAAATTTTTCCAGTCAGTTTAATAGTGGTATAAAGTAAGTGAAAACAGTTTTTTCTGTTTGTTTAATTTTGTGGGGATGGTGTCATTTTTAAAGTGCTTTTTACTGTTCTTTTCTATCAAAAAAGTAACTTCTGTAAACTAGTAGTATTTACCAACATCTGCTGCTTGTCTTCCCCAGAGACGAGGCACCATTTTTGCTTGACCATGTAACAGATTATGGGTCCCATAGTTGGCCCTTCTTATAGGATCGTAGGTTCATAGGTAGGTACTAGGCTATCGGCCCAAGGGCCTACATAAGCCTAGCCAGCAAGGTTCCATGGCTTATGCCACCCAAGAAAGTTATTTTCCTGTGCCACTGTCGAGCAGAAACACAGAAGTGATCCCCGGGGTGTATTTCCTATTTCCCATCCACTCATCAAGATTTTTCTTGAAGAGTGCTAACGAAGAACTTTGCTTGACATACATGGGTAGCTTGTTCCAGAGTATAGGAAGTCTCTGGGACAGGAATCTATCCCTCCAGCGTGTCCTGTTTATTGTGGTGACAAGGTTTATATCCCTAGAGCATGTAGCTCGGATGGATTGGGATTTCTTTAGGTGCAGCATGTCTAACAGCTCTGGGTTTGACATAGCTTTATATATTAGGCAGAGATCACCTCGGCGTAGGCGATATGCTATGGAGTAAAGCTGGAGTTTTTTGAGGCAGTCAATGTAGGGCATTTGTTTGAGGCCAGTAATCCTCTTTGTGAGGTACTTCTGTGGCCTTTCCAGCTGCTGCAGATGTTTTGTGAGGTACATTCCAAAAGGGGTATTGTACTCTATAATGGGTCTAATGAGTGACAAGTAGAGGGGAACAATGACCTCTTTTTTCCTGGATGAGAACCCTTTTATAATGAGGTGTGCCACGTAGAAGGACTTCCTGACTATTGTGGCGATGTGACTATCAAAAGAGAGACTACTGTCCACCTGGGCCCCAAGGTCTCTTATCATGCATTCAGTGTTAAGTAGATTGCTGCCTATGTGGTAGTTCATGGGTACAGAGTTTTTACCAAAGGGGATGACACTGCACTTTTTGGCATTGAGCTTGAGGCCATGCCTCTGACACCAGGTATCTGTCTCAGTGAGGTCCTTCTGTAGGATGTCCACATCATTTGGGGACTTGACTATGGCTCCCAGCTTGCAGTCATCTGTGAACTTCATTAGCCAGAGGCCTTCTGTGTTAGCCTGTACTTCAGAGAAGTAGATACCAAACAGGAGAGGTCCCAGGATGGAACCCTGTGGTACTCCACTTGTCACTGCTTTGAGGTCAGATTTGGAGTCTGCAACTTTTACAGTGTGGGTTCTGTCAGTGAGCCAGTTGGCAACCATCTTGCGATGTTGGGATTTATACCTAGTTTAGTGAGTTTAGCTATAATTCCAGAATGGGGGATGGTGTCGAAAGCCTTGGCGAGGTCAGGATAGGCTGTGTGAACCACCTTACCCTCATCCACGGCTTTGGTGACTGCCTCAAAGAAGTCGATCAGGTTCAGTAGGCATGATCTGCCTTTCACAAACCCAAACTGGGTGGGATCCAGAGTTTGGAGGTTACCAATGTCTTTGTTTATGAGTTCCATGATGATACGTTCCATGGTCTTGCAGACCAGGCTCGTCAGGCTAATAGGTCAATAGTTCCCAGGATCAGTGGTGGCTCCCCCTTTGTGGAGTGGGATAACTGTTGCTGTGCACCATTCATTGGGCAGAAAGCCTGATGCAAGGCTATTATTGAACATGGTGCTTAAGTGGAGAGCCAGTTCATTCTGATGTTCGTGTAAAACACAACCTGGGATGTTGTCCGGTCCCATGGATGCTGTGTTTTTGGCTTTAGAGAGCGCAGCTTTTACCTGCGTAGTTGTGATTACAGGGACTCTGCATTCTTCCTGTATAAATATGGGCCCTTTAGGGGGGTGAGAGGGGGGGTAAAGTTAGCACTGAACCTATCTGCTAGGATGTCGGCAATATCAGTTGGTTTTGTAACTTTTGTGCCTTTGTGCTGTAACTCAGAGCAGATCTGGGTGTTGCCATCTAGATTCTTGACATAGCTATAGAATGCTTTGTGGTTGTACTTGGATTTAGTGTCGATTTTGTTTTCGTAGCTAGCTTTGGACGATCTTATAAGGGATCACATCTTCTTACTGAGGCTGACCAGGGAACCCCTCCACTCATGATTTTACTCTCTTTTGCAACAGTTTCTTCCTTCTGTTGTACAGTTTGTTTATGGCAGGGGACCACCAGATTGGCTTCCTTTTTTTGGAGGATAGCATTTGTGTAGGATTCAGCAGTTGCAACTGTATTGTCCATCTGCATGGGTGTCATGAAGTTCACCACTTCTGTCTTAAGAAGCATGAAGTTGGCTTTGGAGAAAATTTTTACTGTGGTTTCCTTAATGGGGGTGGGGGGCGGGATGTGGATATCAAGAGTGATAAGCTTATGGTCAGATTGGACCAACGAGGAGTTAGACTTCAGGTGTGGAACACCGGCCACTCATGTTGGTAATGACTAGGTCTGGGATATTGTTGCCTGTGGTGGGGGTGTAGATAAGTTGATCTAGGGCATTGGAGTTTATGAATTCCAGAAAGTGTTGAACTAAGGAGTTGGTACACGAGTAGTTTTCCCAGTTAATGGTGGGGTAGTTGAAGTCGCCCATTATTAGGGTGTTTGGTTGAACCCTAATATCTTCCAGTACATCAAGAAAAGAGGAGTGGGAATCCTGGGGCACAAGAGAAAAAAATAAGCAAACAGCCTTTGCCAGCAGGCTAGCATTTTGCCTCAGCCACAGGTAGGTGACTCTACTGGGTCTATATTATAACATCGAAGTCTAAAAACATTGAATGTTGTAATATCAACCCCATTCAACCAAAACACCAGAAAACTGAACAGTCAGAATAGCAAATTTTTTCCCAAGGAAAAAATTCGCTGTTCCGACAAACATACTTACAACTCAAGCACACCAAAATAAATAATCCACACGCATACACTTCACGAAACCCTACACTAAACCAGACATACACCACTAGCTACCCACTTACCTTAACCCAACCCTAACCCTAAGGTTCCTAACTATCGCACACTCACCTTACCGGCTCCCTAACCCTAACTCACCTACCCCACTCTAACCCTCACGTCCACACAATCGCACATTTACCTGACCCACGCCCTAACCCTAACTTACCTAACTCACACCCAATTGCACACTCACCTTCATTCGCACACTTACCTTAACCCAGTCCGTAACCTTCGCTCCACAGTTGAGGAAATAGCGAGACTGCAGAAACGGCCCACTGAATACTTTCCCTAGGAAAGTATTCAGTGTTCTGCAGCTTCACTATTTCAAGCGTTCGCTCTACTGGATTCGATATTATAACATTCAAAGTTTTTGAACTTCGATGTTATAATATAGACCTGACTCTGCTGTGGCCATTTGTTGTACCTCAGATAACTCCTTTTCTATCCTGGATCCCTCTGGTGCAGCACCTATAGCCAGTATGGTCTGGGGTTAGCTGCATACTCTGTAGCAGTTGAGGTCACCTCAGTAGACAAAGAAAAGCCACTCTTGTCAGTCCTGGTAGTGGGAACAGGAAAGGTTTCCTTGTTGTGTCAGAATGCTCTATCCATTCCTGGAGAAGCATTAGTAACAAGGTTGGCCCTATTTTTCCTGTTAAAAAGAAACAGAAAACCAAACATGTAGCTACTCCTCCTCAAATTTCTTTAGTTAAAAGTAGTTTACTGGGTCTCTCTCAGTTTAATTCATGCTATTGATCCTTTTAGTAAACCAGTTTCTGGTAAAGAAAGAGTGACACCTCTTTTCTGGAAGTTATTCTGAACAGGAAGACACAGGGATGGATACAATTTTTCCCCCCTCAGATTTCTGATTCAAACTTAGAAGATAGCTCAGTTTCTGATTCTCCCTGTAGAGATTTTTCTTCCTCTGAGACTACTGTACCAGTGTTTTCATTGGGAGAACACTGAGGTTTATCAGTCCCTCAGAAAATACTATGAGTTGTTAAAAACTATTTTCCATGTCCTGCACCCTTTCCTCCTGTTCTGTCTGCTTTAGAAGATGTTTATATCACTGCCTGTAGTTTTCCTGATTGTCAGCCAGCTTTCCCTGAAAAGGCAGATAGAATGTATAAAGTTCCTCATTCTTTTACATTTTTATACATCATTCTCAAACCTTACTCAACAGCTATAGCTGTAGTTTATCCCGCTGCTGCTAAGCATCTAGTCAGTTCCAGTCCTACTCTTTCTAATGAGGATAGGAAAGTTATTGATTGGTATGGGGGAGGGGAAGTGTATACTTCTGCAACTTTGATTTTCAGAATTTTGATTTATCAGACTTATTTGTTAAAATGTGTTCTAATTGTGAAAGTATGAGGAATATTTTATCTGCAGTTTCTTTTTGTGAGGGAAAACTATGCTTTAAACAACATAGTATCCAGTGTTGTTTACGTTTGCCAGTTCAACAGATGGATGGTCAGATCTGAACTTGGCACAGATTCTGAAGCTTCTGTTGGTTGCAGGGCTCTGACTTCTCCCCTACCCTAATACTTAAGATATTGATTGCATCTGAAGACTTCAGAAATGTTTTCAAGGGCTCCCTTTTTGCAGCATGTTTCCCTTTTGTGGGATTAAAGCTGTACCCCTTCCCTATTGATAGTTTCTTGAAACTAATTTTTCTAGTTCCAGTTAAAGTGTGTGTGTTTTTCCATATTAAGTTTATCGATTAATATAAAATAAGCTAAGTAACTTTTTTCCCAGAAAGTACACAGAATTTTGGCAGCTACAAAAGACAAAACATTGGAGCAAAGGTCCTCCAGTAGATGCTGTGAAGACTGGTAGTAATGTGAAGGCTGCCAGCCTAGCCAAATAGAATTTTATAGATAATGCTATCATTTGTAAATATCAATGTAAGATACAGGCTGGTTTTCTTAAATGAAAGAATAGGCTGTTAAATGTTGAACTTCAACAATGTGGCAACATTGCCATCTGCTGTAAAGAAAGCTAAGTCAAGCATTTCTTGTTGGTCCTTTGAAATTAAAATAATTTAATTACTACCGTTGATGTTTAAAAGTCTGCTCCAGTCCGGCTAGATGAAGGCTTCCTGCCTATTGTTTTAATGACCAGAATTTACATGTGGAAGGTCCTTTATTGCTCTAAGTGTAAAAGAATGTAAATGCAATTTTTGTCAGCCTGGGAACACCAGGAAAATGTGAAATTGTGTAATGTTTTATCAGAACTGCAGTTTCAATTTAAACAGAGAGAATCAGAAGGCATTAAGCATTTTTGTCTGACTATCCAACTCAGCACTCTGCCTGTTGTCTTATGTAAGTTATCTTAAACTTGTGTTTTCTTTTAGATTAGCTAGAATTTAGAGAGACTAGACTAAGTGCTTTTCTGTTATGTCAGAACTGTACTACTGATTTATTTTAAGTATTTCTGTGTGATCTCTGAACTCTTTTGACTAGCACTGTGTAGTAGAAAATATTGTCTTGTGGTTTTAATTATTTATTTATTAAATATTTTAAAACCTTTTAACTGTGGCTGGTTTGTGTAGAGATAATTTAAGCTCTTTAGAGTACTTGTATGCCTCTGGTAAAATTGTACAAAGCCACTCCTATAGCTTTAGCCCTGGGCTATACGGGTCTATATTAGAGAAACAAAAGTTTATCTTACCGAACGCTGACATTATCAAAAATCCCGGAACTCGAAACTGCAATTATGGCGGGTGACTGCTAAATATACATTCCAACTCCGAGATCACACTACAGTGAGGAAAGGGCAAATATTCCCATCTTCACTGTACTGCAATCTCACAATTCCAGTTTCGGGTTCTGGGATTTTCACTCATGTTAGTGTTCAGTAAGATAAACTTTTGTTTATCTAATATAGACCCGGCTATACTACCAATTGGATAATAATAATGCACAGTAATAATTGGACCCCCTTTTAAGGGCCTTTGAGTAGCTGATAAGTATTAGCTGGGTGGTGGCAGTGATTTCTACCGTATAGTTTGGGTAAAAGGGGCACAGCTGGAGAACCTGTATCAGCCTTCCCCAGAAGTGTCTGTGTGGTTGTATAAACTATCTCAAAGTGTGTGTGTGTCAGCTACTTGGGCAGGGACACAAAGCACTGATTTGACAGAGAGGGTGCTGGGGATTTTAACTTGCCCAGCTAAGCTGAGATCTGGACCCTATAGCTGTGCCAGTGCGGAGTCTTATTGGGGAGCTGGGGAGCAAGAGAGCAACCAGCCCTGGACTGACTGTGATCTCTGTGTGCTCTTAAGGGAAATTACACTTTACTGTGTGTATTTGTTATCCTTTCCCCCTCATATATGAGACACCCTTTCTAGTGTTAGTGGTGAGGATTGAGGCTCCTTGATTGCTGGGCTAGGGCACGGGTGTCACAAATGCTATGGTGGTGGCAGCAGCTAAAAAAAAAGGAATTGTCTGAGGAAAGTTTCTCTATTTATCTCCCTAACACAGAGACTAGGGTGATGGACAAGCTCTTGAAATGGACTTATGCATCAGCAACTTTTGTGGACAGGCTCTGGAAATGGACTTATGTATCACCAACTTTTGTTCTCAGATCATTGAATCATTTAGTTTATATTACTAGGTTCCAGACGGATTTGACTAAAGGACTCTCCAAAACTTTTTTGGGTATATTACCTGTGAATGTTCAGAAGACATGGACTCCAAGCTATCTACTTTAGAGTCAGCCTCCAACATAGCCATGTAACTGCTTTCCAACATAGTGATATCATGGCCAGAGCAGAGGGCGCCGGCATCACCATGTACCATCACATCTGGATGTGCTTTGTGACTTTGAAGAAAGCTTTAAAATATCCTTTGTAAATGTTCCCTATTATGGGTTGATACTTTTCGGACCCAAAGTTAAAGACATTCTTACCATCCAGTAGGATGACAAAACTGTCTCTCTGCAGTGGGAATCCGGGAATCCAATTTTCAACATCACAAAGATACTTCCCTAGGAATCAAAGGCTGGGGAAAATATGTGGTTGCAAAAATCACAGTTCTTTCCATGACTCTTTTGGTGATAGACCTCTTTTTGGTCGAGTCGGAGGTAATTCAAACAAACACTGCCTGAGAGGCAGACTGCACAACCAGGGCTTCTGCAGTCTTTTTTCAGAGAAGTATTATCATCATCCCTGAACAGTTGTCTGACTGCTTCCTTTTGCACCCACAAGCCTGACAAAACAAAATTACAGATTCATATGTACTAAAGATAATTTCCAGTGGTTAGTCAATTCCCTTTTCCCTTCTGCCTCAGAAAAAGAGGAAAGTCCCCAATGTTGCACCCAGTAAGTGGGTATCAGCAACAGTAGAAGTTTCACTGTTGTACCTCGGAGCTGGAGGACATTTGGAGATTAAGCATCAACACCAGCTCTGGGGTGTTGGTGTCTACTCCTCTCAGAGCATTGGCTTTAGATAGCTCGGTTCTGACTTCCTCCTCAGGTGGACTACTTATGGGACATTAGGAGCCGATGATCTGAAAGGGTCCTTTGTCAGATACATCAGGTTCTGCTTCCCCTAGATGCTCCATTTTTGAGGTAGTGGAGAGAGTCTTCTCTCTGCCTAGAGAACAGATGACCCTGTCCTCCTCAGATCAGACATATTTATCTCATTCAGTTTTGCATCCTGAGAGTTGTGCATGCATTCCAAAAGAGCAGCCAGTCTGAGCAAGCCTCCAGTACACCATCAGGGTATCATTATCTCTTCTAATACCTCCCCAGAGCATCCTACTGAGGAGGTTCCTCGGAAGAGGACATGCAAGAGGAGGCACTTAAATTAACCACAAGAGTCAGTCATTGAGAACACTGATTTTGGGGAAGTGTCCTGTCTCCTTTGGAGACATCTTGGAACTCCTTAAACAAAGATGTGGTTGGTCTCCCGATTACCCTTCTCAAGAGGAATCAGTGTTTCTGGAGGCTTTAGGGTCTGGCACATCTACCTACTGGGTGACTCCACCCACCGATGAATGTATCGATTTGTTTTTTCGATGGGCGTGGAAGGAACCGGACATTGTCAAGCATATTCCCAAGAGACCAGACAAAAGCCTTGTGCCTCCAAAAGATCATCTACACTAGAGTAAAGGGGGTGCCTGTTGACGCCATGGTTGTTGCAGTACCCAGGAGAAAGGAACCTATAGAACAGAGTTCCTCTGTCCAACCCCCTAAGAGGGAGTCTAGGGCGCAGGACAGGTTTGGGAGGTGTGTCTACGCATCAGTAACTTTCACTTTAAGGTCACTGAATTATTTTGCACATTTTACTAGACATCAAAGATATTTGATCAAGGAGCTTACCAAATCTCTTTCTTGGTGCATATCTTCTGAGGAAGGGAATATCGTTTCCTCGCAGTTGGCTACCCTTCAGTCTATATCTAATTCATCCATGGAGTTAATCTTTCATGCTACTGAAGGTACTTCATGGGTGGTGGATTTAGGGATTTCCATTAGGAGACATGCCTGGATGTGCTTGAGTGATTTTGTGGAACCATTTAAATCATCTTTTGTTAATGCACCCATTGATGGAATCTTGTTGTTTGGCCTAAGGTAAAAGACATGCTGTCTAGGTGCGAACAAGAAGGAAAGATCCTGTCTGCTATGGGTGTATGTTTTTCTACCTTCAAAGGTCCTTTTCTAGGAATAGATGAAGTGGAAAAAAGATGTGGTTCAAGAAGTACCAGGCTCCCTTTCAAGAGCCACATGGAGATAAGTATCCCAGGGGCAGAGCCCCATGGCAAATGTGGTCCACATAACCAGGCACCTAGAGATTCTTTCTTTGACAGATCATGTCAACGCACCTCAAAGGAGCCCTGACTATCTATCTCTGGCGGCAGTCGGGAGGTCATCTATCCCTGTAGCAGAGAGCCTGGTTAGACATCACAAAAGACTTATGGATGTAGATGATAATATCCAGAGGTTATATTATACCTTTTTCCCAATCCCCTCCGGCAGTTCAAAAGAAAATCATGCTGTTCCTCCAAGTTAGAGGGAAGCAGCTTCTTTAGAGATAAAAAAAGCTGGTATAAGAAAGAGTCATCTAAGAGCCCCCCCCCGCCCCCAGACCAGAGAGGGTCTGGAATTTATTCAGGATTCTTTTTGGTGCCAAAAAATACAGTGTTCATGAGACCAGTTTTGGATCTCAGCAAACTAAATCAATCTGTTCAGTATACCAAGTTCTGAATGGTCACTTTTCGGGTCTATATTATATAAGCGAAAATCCTTTTAAGCGAATGCGAAAACACCAACACGTATTGCGCGAACCACGATTATGCCGAACGTACTAAACCATGAAATTCAAAAAGTTGAAGTGGTATGGTTGGCCCATCTGTGGTACAGCTCCGTAAGGTAAGTATGCGATAGTTGTGGACCTTAGGGTTAGGGTGCGGGTTAAGGTAAGTGCATAGATAGGTAATGTATGTAAGGTTTAGTGTAGGGTTAGAATTAGGGTTTTGTTAAATGTATGTGTGTGGATTCTTTGTTTTGTTTTGGTATATCGCTGTAGGGTAAGTGTGCGATAGTTACGGACCTTAGGGTTAGGGTGCGGGTTAAGGTAAGTACATAGATAGGTAATGTATGTAAGGTTTAGTGTAGGGTTAGAATTAGGGTTTTGTTAAATGTATGTGTGTGGATTATTTGTTTTGTTTTGGTATATCATTGTAGGGTAAGTGTGCGATAGTTACGGACCTTCGGGTTAGGGTGCGGGTTAAGGTAAGTGCATAGATAGTAATGTATGTAAGGTTTAGTGTAAGGTTAGATGTAGGGTTTTGGTGCTTTACTTTAGGGTTAAAAGTAGGGTTTTGGTTAGTGTATGTATGTGGTTTATTTATTTTGTCTGGGTAGGCAGTATGTAGTGGGAGGTGGAGTTGGCCAACTACGGGGATTCGACTTTTTGTATTTCACGGTTTAGTACGTTCGGCATATTCACGGTTCAAGCAATACGTGTTGGTGTTTTTGTATTCGCTTAAAGGGATTTTTGCTATTATAATATAGACCCTCAATTTTCAATTAATTCTGCCATTTCTGCACAAGAACGACTGGATGTGCTAATTAGATCTTCAAGATGTATACTATCACATCAAAATGAGCAGGCACTTCAGAAGATAAATATGCTTCCAGCTGGGGCCAGGTATCATCCGTTCAGAACACTGTCCTTTGGTCTCACTACAGCCCCCCCCCAGGGTATTCATCAAATGATTGACAGTTGTAGCAGCTCACCTGAGACTGCTGGGTTTCCGAGTGTTTCCATATCTAGATGACTGGCTCCTTACTGCTTTAGCTAGGCATCAGCTGATTCAAGCAAGGGACTACTTACTCGAGGTGTGTTCCCATCTGGGAACAGTCAGTTACAACAAATCTCAGTCAATTACAACAAATCTCCACTCGTATCAACTCAGACTTTGGAATTAATTTATGTTCATCTGAACACCACCACCCAAATAGCTTCTCTGCCTCTATCTTGAATAGAAACCATTCAATTCCAGGTGAAGAAGATAATTCAAAATTCTTTCCTTCCAACACATCTGATACTTCAAGTCTTTGGATCCATGGCAGTGGCACTCACTCTTATACTGCTTGCCAAGTTCCATATGAGAATTCTGAAATTAACACTTGCCACTCAATGGTCTATTCTCCAATACCCATTATCCATGCCTGTCAAAATTACTCAAGCATGCAGGAATTACCTTCTATGGTGGACCCACTCCAAACAACTCCACAAAGGCTGTCTTTTTATTCTCCCTGAACCCAAGGCCACAGTGAATATGGACTCCTCTCAGCTCAGGTGGGGGTGGACATTTCCTGGGAAGGAAAGTCCAAGATACGTGGTATCCCAAAGAGTCCAAGACACATATCAATGTTCTAGAAATGAGAGCTGTCCTCCTAGTTTTGCAGGCCTTTCAAGACACTCTGGCAATCTGCACTATTCTGATCAAGACAGACAATATGTCAGTATTCTGGTACATCAACAAACTGGAGGAACAAGATCTTACCCTATTTATCAAGAAGCTATGAGAGTATGGCAGTGGGCGATCCCTTCCAGTCACCTTCTGATAGCACTGCACACCCTGGGAAAATGAGAGCTGTCCTTCTAGTATTGCAGGCCTTTCAAGACACTCTGCCAATCTGCACTATTCTGATCCAGACAGACAATATGTCAGCATTCTCGTACATCAACAAACTGGAGGAACAAGATCTTACCCTATTTATCAAGAAGCTATGAGAGTATGGCAGTGGGTGATCCCTTCCAGCCACCTTCTGATAGCAAAGCACACCCTGGGAAAATCCATTTCGATTGCAGACAAGTTAAGCAGGTCCATTCTAATGCCTCACAAGTGGTCTGGCAATATCAACGTGGACAGAATATTCCATAAATGGGGACAACCATGCTGCTATCTATTTGCCTCTCCCTCAACAATAAATGCAGCAGGTTCTTTGCCCTGATCCCCCCACTGGGAGAGTCAACAAGATATATTCTAATTCATGCTTGCCCCCTGAGTCTCATTTGCACTTATCCCCATTATTCATCCAAAAATGTTATAGAAAACATCTCGTTTGAAGAGCACGGTTATCCTCATTGTCCCTTGCTGGCATTGTCAGATTTGGTTTCCCTTCCTCTGGCCTCATCTTCTGGATCCACTACAGATTCTGGACCCAATTCCAGACCTCCTGTCTCATGTGACAGGCATGACTCACCCAGACATTTAACAGACCTCAAGTTGACTGCATGGTTTCCCCAGTTCTGTTGATTGCTAGACAGCCTAGGGTCTCCTCCCACATTCATCACATTTTATTATCTTCCCATAAAGCTTTCACCAGAAGATATACAAGAGTAAATGGAAAAAAAATTGTTCTTTGGATCCTAAGAAAAAACTTAGATCCCATTTCAGCACCAATTTCAAATGTCTTTGACTTTTTGGCAACAATTTTCAATGAAGGTGCTAGTTCCTCAGCTATTAGAGTACAATTAGCAGCCATTTCCAACTTTCATCTAGGAGTAAATAATTCTACTTTAGCTTCATCTAAACTTTGCAAAGCCTTTCTAAGAGGAACCTTTTTACTCAGACCTCATTTAAAGGATCCTACCCCTCCTTGAGATTTAAATGTCGTACTTCAGGCCTTGGCTCAAGCTCCCTTTGAACCTTCATCTAAATTTGATCTAAAATTTTTGACCTGGATAACTGTTTTCTTAGATTTATTTTATTTTATTTATTTTTATTTCAGTTTGATTACCGGGGAAGTCCACTGGGCCAAGAAGAACCCATTTTCAGTGGAGGCCCGGGGAGAAAAGCTCCAAGGCAGTACAACAATACAATGTTTAAGAAGAATACAAAGATAATCCACACAGCAAGAAAACATAGTAAGACACTGCAAATGCAATTTTACAATAGAATGTACACACAGTAAGAACATTGTAAATGCATATTTACAATAGAATGCACACACAGTAAGAAAATTGAAAATGCAAATTTACAATAGAATGTACATGCAGCAAGAATTCACTAAGGACACATCAAATGCTAAAGAAAAAACAGCAAAAATAAAAATTAAAAATTAAACGATTTTTTTTTTTGCTAACTTTTCAATATTTTCATCCATACAGTGAAGTTAAAGCCTGCTAAAATCATAGCTAGAGGTTGGGTGCATAAAGGTGCAGGAGTATAGGGGCTTACTCTAGAGGAACTTTGGGATTATGTAGGTTGAAAGCAAGAACATTTCCATTTTGAGGATAGGTGTAAGAAAAGTTGGGTTTTAAAGTAGTCTGAGTTAGGTATGGTTTTAAGAGAAGGAGAAAGAGAGAGAGAGTTCCATTTCCTACCTAGAGAGAAGGAAAGTAGTTGTTGGCCAGCGGGATGTTTAGGTCTGGGGATGGAGATTAGATTTTGGTGTTCAGATCTTAAAGATCGGTTGGGAATGTGTCTAGAAGATGCTATTACATTTGCCAGAAGAGTGTCTGAACGTCATGCATTGTTCTGTAAGGCTCCTTATTTCATGTTTCACAAGGATATGGTTTCTCTATGGACCAATCCTTCCTTTTTATTAAAGGGTGTTTCTGAGTTAAATATTAATCAGGTCATTAATCTTCCAGTGTGCTTTCCAAATTTTTTGAAGAAAAGAAGCGAGTACTTGTTACATTTGTTAGATGTGTACAGATGCATTTCTACCTTCACAGGACTAAATCTCTAAGAAATTCTGAGTAATTGTTTGTTTCCTTTTCTAATTTTAAACTGAGAAAGCCAGAATCTAAAGTTACTGTGGTCAAATGTTAACTGATTGTATTACCTTTGGTTATGAAAAAGTGGGCTTACCTTTGCCAAAATCACCCAGAGCCCATTCCATCAGGTCTATGGCAACTTCTTCAGCCTTTTTGTCCAGAGCTTCCTTGGATGAAATTTGTGCAGCTGCAACATAGGCTAATCCTCATATTTTAATTGCTCATGACAAGCTGTATCTGGTCTCTAGGGAAAGAGCACCCTTGGGCTTGGTGGTGCTCTGCAGTATCCTTCCTTAGAAGCCGCCTAGGATTTAGGTAGCTGAGGACTCTGTCCCAGCAGTTGAGGAATGAAAGAAAATGGACAACATCAGATTAAAAAGTTATGTACTGACCATAACATTCCATGTGTGCTGTCCATTTTCATTCTTCCTCAACTTCCCACATACCTACTCCCTCCTTGGTTTACTCCTGGAGAAATTTAAGATATTGGAGGAACCTCTGTTCCTTGTTTGAGCTTCACCTTACATTCCTTTCTTATTTTCCACTGCTCTTTTAGTCATATGGACAGCAAACTAGATCTGAGGTATGTAAGGTTGGTGTGCCATTATAGGTAAAGACAGGAGCTCGAGCACTGAAGAATTCTATGATCTGGAAGTAGTGTCTGAGTCAGATCTGAACCCAAAAGTTGAGGAAAAATGAAAATGGGTAACACCGATGGAACGTTATGGTGAGTACATAACTTTTTATTTCTTGTATTGCAAAGGTCATGTGCGTGTGTATACAACTCTGTTGATACTTCTAGAGTTTTAGCCACTGATACTGCTTTGAGGAAGTTTACATGGCTGCATTCTCAGAGCTTCCCAGAGTATGTTAAAAATAAGAATTTAAGTTCACCCTTTGATATAGAAATGTAGTATTTGGATCCCCTGCTACAGATGTGATCAAAAAGTGTGATGAAAGGGACAAGCTGATGAAGGGTAATCTCTTCAGATTTTCAGCCCTTATTTTCCAGAGTATTTTCCATCCCTCATCCAATTTTGGCAAAAATTAGAATAAACAGTTTCTAGAAATAAAAGGTAAACAGACACGTAAGAAGAAATGGCAAAGTGGTTACAAAAGTAGATCTCAGACCTCCCACAACCAAAGACAGTCCAACAAGTTTGAATGACTATTCAATAGACCCTGTAACCCTCTTCCGTCCTGGCACCTTTTTAATTCCAGAAAGACTTGAATCTCCATTTTTTTCTTTGGCAACAGATATTTTCAGACAAGTGGGTTCTGAAAATCATTTGTCAAGCTTACAAATGGCAGTGGCAGGAAAGTCCTCCTTTTCAAAGGGTCATTCCTCATCCTCCAGATCAGACTTTTGTTTCCACTGGTTCTTCATACATGCTGTTTCAGGGAGTGATTGAACCATATCCAGTGTTGTCTATTTTTGTCTGATTCAACATTTCGGTGGCCAAATCTGATATTAGATCCTTCTGCTAGAGATTTGGATCCCTGACTGATTATCCTCCCCTACACACAATTTCCTCCTTCTGTCTGAATTACCTCAGACCTTGTTTCCCACCTGTTCATCCAGACATGTTTGCAGCAGCTCTTTCTGCAGACATGATAAGTGAAGCATCTTCAGCATTAAATTCCTCTCAACTCCTCCACTTATAACATTTAATATAGTGTATACTATAGAGCAGGGTTAGGTTAGGCTGCTGGGTAATTTTTACATATTTAGGCTTTCACTATGTCTTCTGAAGCAAGACCTACATCTGCTTCTTCAAATACTAAAAAGAGGAAGGAGAAAGATAATGACATGCCTAAAGAGAAACACTGAGAGAAGTCTGTAGAGAAAAGGACTGAAGATAAGAAAACAGATGACAAAAAAATAGAAAAATAAAAAAAAAGTTCTCTGGATCCATCCAATTTGTTGAATCTGATACCTAAACTTACAGGCAGTTATATCCACCTGCCAGTCGGGTCTGAACTCTCTCCATTAGCTCTGGAGCCTATGAGCCCTCGGTTATGTTCACTGATCTTACAACATAAACTACTCTCAAGATCCACATCAGTAGCTTTGACATCAAGGTTGGAAGATCCACCAGAAGTCTCACAGAAATTGAAGTCGATCAAACAGTGAGAAAATTATTGAGGACACAGATCAAACTGGGAGCCCTTCCAGTAGTTATCCAGTGGACGTCTGGGAACAGGCCCATTGACACTATAACACTTTGCTCCTGTACTGGTCCACTATTGGGATCTGGTTCCCATGTAGCCTAACCCTTCTATCACACCTTGGTTGGATCCAACAATCCAAGAGGCTTCAGCTGCAACTGCATCACTTACTCTCTTGACTCTGATGTTATTTGGCCGAGACGAGTCCCAGAGCCAAAGCATCAGTGCCAACGGTGGGGTCGACCCCAAAGTTCTAAGAGCTGTTTCTCTCCCTTGGTGCCTCGACACTTGGCAGCTGAGGTCCTCCTCTGAGCTGATCACTGATGGAATGGGGAGGCTTTCTGAGTCAGTTGACAGAAGAAATGCTTCCTCAGCTCCAGTGGTGTAGTTGACTTTCAAGATTGTGGAAAGGGACTTGGCAAGACCAAGAAGGCAAGTGCTTGCACTGAGTTTGGATCTGTCCCAAAACTCAGTAGAACATGTCCCTTATACCTCTCATTCGGGTAAACAATGATGGTCAGAACCCATAGGCTTTGGGACAGCTTGAAACTAGAAGTCTCAGTCTGATTCCAGTCTGTTTCCACCAAAACCCCAGAGACATGTGCTGCGAAAGCAGATATGCAAATAGAAACACATGGATGCCTCTTCTGAGTCTGTCACTAAGGACATGGATTTGTATGATGGGAGAAGGATCCACCACATCCCCCAGAATATGTCACATTTGGAGACATCCTAGAATTATTGAAGCAGAAGGGGGGATCAACTAAAACTACTTCTCTGCATGAGTCTGTGTTCCTTCAAGCCTTTAAGTTTGGCTCAGCTGTGTCCTCAGTGGTTCCCCCTACTGATGCATTGTTAGATCTTATGGCATGGATGGACCTCTATGGTACAGAACAAATGCCTCAGAAACCAGAGAGAATCCTAGTAGCTCCAAAAGACAGAAATCAATGGCCTAAATGTCTTTCAGTAGATGCCATGATGGTAGCAATGTCCACAAAGAAAGAACTATCTGAAAAGAGTTCTTCTGTCCAGTTCCCTAACAAGAAGTCCAGGGCTTTGGACAGACTAGGGGAATGGACTTGTGCTTCAGTGACTTTTGCACTCAGGGCACTGAATTACCTTACCTTGCTCATTTGACTAATTTCCAAAGGGACTTATTCAAGGAGATATCCAAGTCCCTTTTGGGTAACTCACCATCAGACATCCAAAAGAAAGTGGATGCTCAAATGTCTACCCTAAAATCTACTTCTAATGCTGCCATACACCTGCTATCAAATGCAGCAGATGCACAGCAAGAGCAGCTAGTACAGGCATTATCATGCATGGATGCAGTATTGTGACTTCATGGAAAGCTTCATGGCATCCTTCATTAAAGCCCCTTTCTATGGTTCCCTGCTATTTTGACCCAAGGTAAAAAAGATGCTTTCTAGGAGGAAACAAGATGGCAAGACCCTATCTGCCAACAGAATCTGTTACACCACTCCACAAATATGCTATTCCAGGAATGAAAGGAGAGGTAAGAAAATGTCATTCAGGAAATTACAGGGTTTTCACCACAGCACTCCTGGGGATAAGCATCCTCAGGGCAGAGGTAACCCGAATGAATGTCACCCTAGAGGCAGAGGTGGACTGCAGAATCAGGGTTTCCTTAGTCTCTTCATTGCAAAACCCTACATGTGCCCCTGAAGTTATCTTGCTGCTGCACTCAGGAGGCAGTTGGGGGGAGTGCTTAACCTTACACCCACAAGCCTGGCAGATCATCAGTTCCGATTTATGGGTTTTAAGGATAATCACCAAAGCCTATACCATACCATACCTGTTTTATGTCCCCAAAAAGTATTAAAGATTCTCTATACTCCACCTGATCAGCTGGAATCTGCAGCAACAGAAATTTCAAAGTTACTGGTCCCCCCGACCAGTCAGAATCCAGAGTCTATCTCAGGATTTTTTAGTTCCAAAGAAGATAGGGGACCTCTGGCCAATATTGTACCTCAGCCACCTTAATCAATTTGGCAAAAAGATGAAATTCCAGATGGTCCATATTACCTTTCTTGAAGGAGAGTGATTGCTTGGATGTGCTATATAGCTCTCCAGAATGCCTACTCTACTGCCATACAGAAAAGGCAACTTAAACCTGGTCACCACAATAGGGACCTAAACCTTGTCACCACAATTAGGGACCTAAACCTTGTCACTGCAATAAACAGAACATGCTGGAGGGATAGATTCCTGTCCCAGAGACTTCCCATGCAGTGGAATAAACTACCTATCTATATCAAACAAAGCTCCTCATTAGCACTCTTCAAGAAAAATCTTGATGACTGGATGGGAAATAGGAACTTCACCACGGGGATCACTTCTGTTGCTCTGCTCGACAGTGGCACAGGAAAATAATTTTCTTGGGTGGCAAAATCCAGGGTACCTTTTTGGCTGGACTTGTATAGGCCCCAGGGCCAAAAGCCTAGTACCTATCTATGAACCTATGAACCAATGTAGGAGATTTCTCCATTTCTGCCTGGAAGCTAGTCGTTACCAAATCAGACCACTTCCATTTGGTTTAACTACAGCTCCAGGTGTTCACAAAGATTAAGGCAGTGGTGCCAGCTCAGCTACGACTCTAGGGAATCCAAATCTTTCTGTATCTAGAAGGGAATCAAAACCTGACACAACCCACGGCACAAATGTTTGAATAAGCTATAAACCCATCTTTGTTGACTGAATAACTAGTCACAATTACGGCGACAAAGACAACCCATTTCCAATAAAATACAATCCACTAGGAGTATATAGCCTTAGTTCAGAAAGATGATAGCGTTGAATAGACACTATTGTTAGGTTGTGTCAGGTTTTGATTCTGTGTTACAAAAGGACTGATGAAAAACGTTTGACTAAATTTTAATATTTTTATTTATTATTTATTATTTTTATTTCAGTTTGATTACCGGGGAAGTCCACTGGGCCAAGAAGAACCCATTTTCAGTGGAGGCCCGGGGAGAAAAGCTCCAAAGGCAGTACAACCAATACAATGTTTAAGAAGAATACAAAACATAATACAAACAGCAAGAAAACAAAGTAAGACACTGCAAATTCAAATTTACAATAGAAAGTACACACAGTAAGAACATTTTAAAATGCATATTTACAATAGAATGTAGACACAGTAAGAACATTGAAAATGCAAATTTACAATACACTGCAAGAATTTATAGGACACAGCAAAAGTTAAAAATTAGTGAATTTTTTTTTTTGGATCTTCATTGGATAATTAATTTATGATGTCATTTATTTTTGAGTATTTAACATGATGAGTTATACTTCAGCCCACATCTGATGAAGTTGTTGAAACGAAAACGGATTTTTAACTACGTTAATGGTGTTTTTTATACTTCAATAAAAGTGTTTTGCTGCATTAATTCCCTCCATGGTTTTATTGTTTCACTTTGCAAGGTAGTTCTCTGCTTTCTTATACAGAAACTTACAATCATTCATAAGATTCTGCATCATCCCACTAATACTCCCATTCTCAGCAACCTTATTAGCCAATACAAAAACCTAACAACCCTAAATTCTGCAAATAGGGTACTAGTATCTACCTTAAAAATCCAACAACAAGTCTGGGGATTGCCTGTTCACTAACTCTGTTGGTAACACTTGGAACGAGCTTCCAAGTGAACTAACATCCCTCTCATCCACCCCACTGTTTAAAAAGCAACTAAAAGTCTTCCTAAAATCACAATGATTATGCCCTTGCACCAACCCAGACTGACACTATTCATCTTGTCTGACCACCTTTCCCAGCTGGTATACCTCCCCACTGTTTTGTTTTTCTCTCCACTAATCTACTAAAGAAACACACTTCCTAGGGAACCAATATAAAAAAAAAAAAAGTGTCTTGTATTGTATCTATTTTACAAAATGTTTTTAACTATAAATGACTATCAATGATGTTTATATTGTTATGATGTGATCACTATGTCATTTTTTTTTAGTTTTTTATGTCTTGGAGCTTTTCTCCCCAGGCCTCTGCTGAAAATAGATATATATCCAGTCAGACTATCCCGGTCAACAAATGTAAAATAAAAAAAAAAATATATATATATTAGAGCAGTCCTCCTAGTGCTGCAGGCTTTTCAGGACTACCTGCCCAATGATGTGATTTCCATCTAGGTAGACAATATGTCAGTGGCATGGTACATCATCGAACAAGGGGGAACATGTTCCTTTCCTCTTTCCCAGTAGGCTGTGCAAGTCTGGCAATGAGCAATGAATTCACATTGTTTTTTGGTAGCAACGCACATTCCTGTTACAATAAATGTACTTATGGACAAGTTGTACAGGTGTATCCTATTAGGTTTACCTTTGAAAGGTTGAAAGTCGAATTTCTGAGCTATGGTTGTGCGAAAGTAAGTTTTCAAGTTTCCGGATAGGCAAAAAAAAAAATGCATCAAATGTGCAATGAGCAAATGCACATTGACATTCACTCATTGCAGATTCTGCATTTTGGGTGCAGAGTGCACTATAGTGGGGATCGGGAAATTGACCATTGACCCACTGTAGTGCTACCTCGGAGTTAGAATATTAAAGTAGGGTGTGTGTGTGGGGGTGCAAGGGGGCTTGCCTCCCTGCATTACATTGTGTTTTCAATATCGGAGTTCGAAATTCAGCGAATCTGCTGTTCGATTTGCTGAGTTTTGAACTTCCATGACATTCGACAAGCAGGAATCGGCTTTTCGGTTTGACCAACTGGCTGTTCGAAAAAATGATTTTCAACCTTTCAAAGGTAAACCATCCTATTACCTCACGAGTGGTCTGTCAAACAAACAGTGGCAACAGAGATTTTTGGCTGCTGGGGCCAACCTTGCTGCGACCTCTTTGCCTCCTACCTAAGCAGCAAGTGCAGCAGTCACTTAGCCCTCATCCTTCCACAGGGAGAGTCACCGGGAGATGGTCTCGTCTACATTTGGCCCTGGGCCTCCTCTACACTTTCATACAAGAAGCCACAAGATGCTGAACCAAGGTGATCCTCCTTGTTAACTTCTGGCCCAGGCAGGTTTAGTTTCCTTTCCCTTGACCATATTTGCTGCACCCTCCTGGATACTGGATCCCACCCAGATATTCAGCTTCACCCATCCAGGATTCCTCTTCCAGATCTACAAACTCTAAAATTGACCACATGGTTTGTTCAAGTTTAGCAATAGCCAAAAATTCCAGGCTGTTTTCTGTGGTAATACACACAATCTCTTCTCAAAAGGAATCAACCAAAAAGACTTACAAAAGCAAGTGAAAAATATTTTATATTTGGTTGTCATCAAAAGGATTGGATCCCTTATCTGCCCATCAATAGTGACATTTTTTTTCAGACGTTTTCCACCAGGGTTTGGTTCCAATTTTTCTACTATCAGTGTTCAGATGGCTGCCGTTTCAAATTTTCACATAAGCCATAATGACTCATCCATTACTTCTCTTACAAGAGCCAAAACTTTCCTCAAGGGAACTGTTTTTACTGATATCTCTCATTTGAGAAGCAGTTCGCCGTGGGATGTCGCGTTATTACGTAGCAGTTGATTCGCGTTATTACGTAGCAGTTGGTTCAGAAACCTTTTGAGCCAGTAGTGTCTTTCTTTCTTGGAAGACTATCTTCTTTATTGCCATTACTTGTGCTAACCAAGTTTCATAATTACAATTGCTTTCATTCAAAGCATCCTTTCTCATCTTCCCTAAAGCTACAGCGTCATCAAGAATGAACCCTACCCTTCTCCTAAAAGTTTAATCTGATGCAATCCGAATAAATACATTGACGTATGGATATTTTTTTTCCAAATTACTGTAGTAAAGGAGAACATTTGTGTCATACATTAGATGATCACAGACAACTTAGATTTTACTTACACAGTACCAAAGATGTTAGAAAAATCAGATCAGCAATTTGTCTCCTTTTCCAAAGCAAAATTGGAAACCATATGTCAAAAATTACACATTCTAAGTGGTTGGTAGACTGCATTTCCTTTGTTTATAAAAGTTGTGGATTGTCTCTGCAGTCAAGACCTATGGCTAATTTCAATAGGGCAATTGCAACCGGTACAGCATTCAAGAAAAGAGTTTATATTAGTGACACCTGTGCAGCGGCAGCTTGGTCAACAGTCCATGCCTTTATATCTCATTATAAGTTGGATGAGCAGTCAAGAGATGGTGCATTTTTTGTCTCTGCCATTCTTAGGAATGTCCTTCCTTGAGACCATCCAGGTCTTTTTAAGCAGCTTGGGAATCTGTCTGAAACACTGAATCATATAAAAATTCACAACATCGGATATGAAATTTATGTATTTACCATAACAATAGATCTATGTTGTCTCATTTTTGTCCTGTTCAACATCCTTCCCTCCTTCCCCCTTCCAAATTGTGATATACAGTCTTCTAGTGCTCAGACAGAGCTCGACTAAGACCCTGTCTGCTTAACTTCAACTTTTGAACCATACCACACTTAACAAATTGCTATTTCATTCCATTCCATGATAGTTTTCTATTAGTGACAAGACAGTTTTTTTCTGTATAATTAGAATAGTTAGCAAAGTGCTTTTAACCATGTTTCTCTGTGAAAAAGTGACTTTTAAAGAATCTAAATTTTTATCTGCTTTTGTTGCTTGTTTTCCCTGAGAAAAAGTCACCATTTTGTGGCTTGACCATGGAACAAACTGTTGTTCCCATGGTCATTCCTCCTTCCAGCCATGAAAAGAAAACATTTAGCAAACAGCCTTTGCCAGCACAGCAGGCTAACACTTTGCCTCAGCCACAGGAGAGTGACTCTGCTGTGGCCATTTGTTGTACTTCAGACCACTCATCTTTTACCCTGCATCCCTCTGGTGTAGCACCTACAGCCGCTATGGGGTTAGCCATGTCCTCTGCGACTCTTGTGGTCCCCTCAGTGGAAAGGGAGAGCCACGCTTGTTAGTCCTGGGAGAAGGAACAGGGAAGGCTTCTCTGTTGTGTCAGAATGCTATGTCCGTTCCTGATGAAGCTGCAGCTGTCTTTAGTAACAGAGTTGGCCCCATTTTTCTTGTCAAAGAGAAACAGAAAACTAAACACGTGTCTACTTCTTATATTTCCCTAGACAGGAGCAGTTTACTGGGTCTGGCTTATGGTTTAATATAGGCTAGTAATCCTTTTTGTAAAGTAGTTTCTGATAAAAGAAAGAGAGATTCCTCTTTTCCTGAAGAGATTCAGGATTCTGAATCTGAAAAGGAAGATGCAGGGATGGATTAAGGATTTTGTCCTCAGATTTCTGATTCAGAATAGGAAGAAAGCTCATTTGCTGATTCTCCCTGTGATGGTTTCTCTTTCTCTGAGACTATTAACAGAACGTGCCATTGTTTTCAGTGGGAGAACATTGAGGTTCCTCAGTCCCTCATAAAATACCATGAGATGTTACAGAAGGATTTCCAGAACTTTCACCTGTTCCTCCAGTTTTGTCAGCTTTGTAGGACATGCGTGTTACCGGCTGCAATTTTCCTGAATACAGGCTGCCCCTAAAATGGCAGATGGGATGTATAAAGTTCCTAAGTCTTTTAAGTTTTCTAACACTTTTATTGAATTATCTCAACACATAGGCAAACATATCTTTATATAAAAGAAAACAATTTGTGTTAACTTGTTCACAGTTACAAACATTATATATCACATACATTCTTTTATGCAATCATCAATTCAACATTACATAAATTATTCATTTCCTGCCTTGCCTTAGACTTTACTCTTCCCTAGAACATTATTCATAGGTTCATAGGTTCATAGGTTTATACTAGGCTATCTGCCCGAGGGCATTTACAAGCCTAGCCCATAGTTTTTGTGGCTTACGCCACCCCTTAGTTTGGAGAAACTATGCCCATTATTTAGCTGTGCTTCTGTCGAGCAGTGACACTGAGGTAACCCCTGGGGTGTATCTGCGATCTCCCATCCATTGGTCAAGATTCCTCTTGAACAAGGCCAGCGAGGTGCTCTGCCTCACATAAACCGGGATTTTGTTCCACAGCATAGGGAGTCTTTGGGTGATGAATCTATCCCTCCAGCACGTCCTATTAATAACCATGTCGAGGTTTAAGTCACCCGCCCTTGTGGCTCTGAGGGATCTAGATTTTTTGAGATGAAGCATATTCATCAAATCTAGGTTTGACATGGCCTTGTATGTCAGGCATAGGTCACCTCTGAGCAAGTGGTACGCAACTGAATATAACTGGAGTTCTTTCAGTCGTGGAGCATAAGACAGATTTTTGAGACCCTTTATCCTTTTGGTGAGGAACTTTTGTGGCCTCTCCAGCTGCTGCAAGTGTCGGGTCAGATACATTCCGAATGGGGCATTGTACTCGATCATTGGTCTGATGAGTGATGAGTATAGGGAGACTATGACTTCCCTTGATCTAGATGTGAATCCCTTCATGATAAGGTGGGCAGTGTAGAAGGTCTTCCTAACTACTTTAGCAATATGAGTGTCGAATGAAAGGCTACTGTCAACCTGGGTTCCCAGGTCCCTAATAACTTCTTCTGTGTTCAGGGGATTGCCACCTATATGGTAGCTAGGGGTAACCTTATTTTTCCCGAAGGGTATGACTATGCATTTCTTGGCATTTAACTTGAAGCCATGGCTCTGGCACCAGTTATCCATTTCTGTGAGACCCTTCTGAAGGATATCTGTGTCGGATGTGTTCTCAACTACGGCTCCCAGTTTGCAGTCATCTGCGAACTTTGTCAGCCATAACCCTCCTGTGTTTGCTTGTACTTCAGAAAAGTAGATGCCAAACAAGAGTGGGCCCAGGACTGAGCCCTGTGGGACACCACTTGTGACAGGCTTAGAGTCTGACATGGCGCCAGCAACTCTGACCCTGTGGGTTCTGTCACTCAGCCAGTTTGCAACCCATCTTGTAATGTATGGGTTTACATTCAAGTTGATGAGTTTACAATGATACCCGAGTGGGGTATTGTATCGAAAGCCTTCACCAGGTCTAGGTAGGCTGTATGGACTGCCTTTCCCTCGTCAATGGCCTTGGTGACTGTTTCAAAAAGTCAACCAAGTTTAAAAGGCATGATCTGCCTTTGACAAAGCCAAACTGGGTTGGATCCAAAGTCTGCAAATTCCCTATGTCTTTATTTATGAGATCCATTATGATCCTTTCCATGGCTTTGCAGATCAGGCTTGTCAAGCTAATGGGACGGTAATTTCCAGGGTCGGTGGAGGCACCGCCTTTGTGGAGTGGGACCACAGTGGCTGTGTGCCACTCCTGGAGTGCGTATCCGGAGGTGAGACTAAGATTAAACAGCTGTCCTAACTGTGGGTTTAATTCCTCGTTGAGTTCATGGAGCACACAGCCGGGGACACCATCAGGTCCCATGGATGCTGTGTTCTTTGCCTTGGAGAGCAGTTCTCACCTGAGCGTTGGAGATGTTTGGGGACTACAATCATTTGGTATAGATATCACTTCTTTAGGCGGGGAGAGTGGTGAGAAGTTTGCACTGAACCTGTCAGCCAGTATGTTGGCAATGTCTGTAGGATCAGTAATCTTCACATCATTTTGAACTAATTCTGAACATATCTGGGAGTTTCCTCCTAGGTTTCTGACATAGCTAAAGAATGCTTTATGGTTGTCTTTAGAGTCCTTAGCTATTTTTTTCTCAAAATTAGCTTTGGATGATTTTATGAGAGCTCTTAGCTTTTTACTTATAGTGATCAGCAGTGTCTTACCTTTTAAGGATTTTGCTCTATCTTGTAGTAGCTTTCTCCTTTTATTGTAGAGTTTGTTTATGGCTGGGGTCCACCAGACTGGACGCTTGCCTTTGGTACAAAGAGTCTTTGTTTTGCTTGGGATTGCCTGATCCATGCAGCCCTGCAGGTGCTGGTAGAAGGCATTTGTAAGTGATTCAGCGGTTTGAGTAATGTTAACCGCCAGCTCAGGGGCCTTAAAGGAGACCGCACTAGTCTTTAGAAGTGTGAAGTCGGCTTTCGAGAAGTTCTTTACTGTGGTCTTTTTCATTTTGGGTGGGGGCGGGATGAGGACCTCCAGCGAGATTAGTTTGTGATCATATCTCACCAGTGAGGGGTATACTTCTGGCTTTGAACATTGTGCTCCCATGTTCGTGATGATGAGATCAAGTATGTTCTCTCCTCTTGTGGGGATGGTGACTAGTTGTTCCATGGCATTTGAGTTTATGAATTCCAGGAACTTTTGGGCTAGAGTGTTTGGGCTTGAGTAGTGTTCCCAGTCTATATTAGGGTAGTTGAAGTCACCTAGTATGATGGTGTTCGGAGATACATTTATCCCCTCCAGTGTTTTCAGGAAGGCCATGTGAGGTTCCTGAGTTTGCGAGGGTGGCCTGTAACATGCTACAATTTGCAGAGCAGTCTTGCCTATGGTTAATTGCACCTGGATGGTTTCCGATGCATCATGCGATGCCACCAATCTTGAGGTGTGGGTGTCCTTGATGAATATGGATACCCCTCCTCCTTTCTTGGTATTGTCCGGGTTTTGTGGCCGGAACGCATGATATGAGGTAAAACCTGACAGTGCTGGGGTGCTCTCAGGAGCCTTGAACCAGGTTTCTGTCACAGCACAGACATCGATGTTCTCCATACTGAGAAGGGCCTCGAGTGCGTGCATCTTGAGGTTGAGACTTCTGGCATTGAGCAGCATTACCCTTAGTTTTTTTTTTCTTTGTTTTGTTCTAGGGTGGTAGGTTTAGAATTTGAGCCTTGCCTAAAAAGGCACTATGGGGTGGCAAGAGCCTTTGCCAAAATCCGAATCCCAGGGTGACAAGTGCAAGCCGTCCCTTGCGAAGCAGTGTGGCTTGTCCAGCATGTCATCCCAGGCAGACAGACATTGGATCCCCTTTGAATGACACCAGAGTTTAAGCCAATTGTTAAAGCTGATCATCTTATCTCTGTATTGTGGCATCATTCTTGGTGAAGGTAGGATACTGCTCAAGGTCAGGGTCATACCTGCCTGGGCTACATAATCAGAGAGCTCCTCTATGTCTCTTTTCATGTAGTCCAGGGAGGTACATCTCAGGTCATTTACACCAGCGTGGACAATGATTGAGTCGTACTTGTACCTGCTGTTGAGAGACCTGAGTGCATGCGTTATGTGGCAGATTCTAGCACCCGACAGGCAGCTTACTGTGACCTTCTCCTTACTCAGTCTGGTGAGCGGGACGTCAGTGTGTCTGACTATGGAGTCACCAATGACTAGTGTGTCTGGCATAGTGTTTGGCCTTAAGGGCTGTGACTGCTTGACACTCTGACTGTGTGGTCTATGTGATGCAGGTGTTGTGTTCTGAGGTGGTAGTTGTTTGGGTGTCTAATTTGGTGGCCTCTGCTGTTTTGGTAGATTTTTGATCAGAGCCTCTGAGTATGTCTTTGTGTGTTTATGTGTATGATTTGAGGTTGTGATGGTATTATGTGAGACTGGGTCTATAGTGTGTGTGGTTACCTTCTCCTCCTGTCTGGTCTTGCCAGTCCTATGTTGAGAGAGCTCAGCCTCCAGTTTGGCCGTATAGTTGCATCTCTCGCATGTATTTGTGTTTTGTGGGAGGAGGAGAGGGTTGTCTGTGTACATGAGGCAATTGTAACATTGCCTCAATAATCCCAGGTTCACCAGCTGAGCAGGAGAGGATATCAGCAACTGATCCCTCGACATGCTAGAAGGAATAGACAGAAAAACTTAAAAAAAGGTTTTGGGGGATGTGGGTGACCGAGAAATGGGGTTTGCTTTATTTGGGGTACTTTCTATAACAAGAGTGCTGTATCGAGGTGATAAGTACTGTAGGAGCAAGTGCTTAGCTATACGGATAGAGAATAATCTACTTGGGAGTCAAGCAGAGATAATTTATAGTTGTAGGATACACTAAATAGAACAGTAGTACACTTTGAGGAAGGTAGTTTTAAGGGAAAATTTGAAGAGTGAACTTTAGGTAGCCCTAATTGTTTAAATCTGCTTAACCGGCGCTGCCCTAGTGTGTAACAGTAGCAGCTCAGCTTCATCAGCTAACGTGCTTTATAGCAGGGGGCTGGAAAAAACAGGAAATGACCCAAAATGGCCAACAAATTACAAGTTGCTGCTTCTAACCACTCCTCTGAGGACAAACAAGCAGCTTAGTACTCCCCACTCCCACTGGTGAGTAAAAAAACTACCTCTGGCCACACAAAAAATGGAGGAACACAGAAACCAAATACAAAGCCCAGGGATCAGCAAAATCTGATCACTGGAACAACTAGCAAGTAAAGTTTAGGAAAGGAGAAATATTTTTTTGTTTTTTTTTTCAAACAGACAGGAAAAAATGCAGTAAATGCTTTGTTTTCGACTAAATTGCTATCAAAGGCTGGTACACTTGAGTGTATTAGCCTGTTAGTTACACAAGCAATACTTTAGCCCACAAGTGCAATCAACAATATAAGCTCACAAACACAGGAAAATAAGGCAATAACACAGTAATAAGGGCACAAACAGTAGTCGAAAAGCTTAAAAGATCGAAAAATGCAAACAAAAAGTTTTAAAAAATACTTATGATCAAGAAAGTTGCTTTTTCTGCTCTCTGCTGGCTTAGGAACTCTGCAGGGGACCACGAGGAGCTATGCCAAGTTCTCTAATGCCAGAAAAGCCCGCCAAAGTGTGCTTTATAGCAGGGGGCTGGAAAAAACAGGAAATGACCCAAAATGG